>NC_139219.1:249876729-250169229 GCF_055691185.1 Crinia signifera | reverse complement strand
ATTGACATACCTACTGTAAGAATGAATAGCATGTATACATACAATTCATTCTAGTCTTTACCTTCAAATATCACTTTCTAGTCTATATTGTAACACTGTAACTTAGGGTGAGATTTAATAGGATGAGAGATTCAGAAAGTGAGAGTTTTTTTAAAGCGGCAATCATTTACACCGCAAAACCAGTGTGATTTTGAAGTGTAAATGATTGCCTCTTTAAAAAAAAACTGGAGATTTCTCACCAAATCTCTCACTTTCTGAATCTCTCATCCTATTAAATCTTACCCATTGTATCTCCATTCACTTAGTGTACAGGTTGTGAACTTGCTTTTTGTAGGAAGCCTTCACTAGAAAGCTTTTTTCAACTATTGATCCAAACTCAAGCAAGCAAAAGGAAGGCCAGTGGTTGACAAAGTACAATTAAATAATGATAGACAGCCACATTGAATACTCAGAGGTCTGGATCATACAGCAACTTGATGTAAACCACAGACATTTTATTATTTGTTTATTTTTGCCCCTAGAACAGCATAAGGAGGTCTTCAATTATAGTATGTAAAACAACCTTTACTGTTGAGCTATATATGCTCACAGTTACTTGGAAACACATTTCTCCAAGTAGTAGGCAATTATATTTAGTGGTTTTATCAGACTGTAAGAGGCAGTGAGTGCAATCAAAATTTCCCAGATGCAGAACACAGGTGGGCAGAGTTCATAAGGCTCAGGGCTCCTATGGGTCAAGGGCAAGATACATTAACCATCATCCGGCCGGCAGCACTCAAGAGCAATTCCAGTGACCATATCAAATTAGCAAATCAATAGTATGTCTACTGTACAAGGAGCGGTCAATGGAAAACATTAAACTAGATAAAGTCTAATAAAGATGTTGAGGCCTGAGTCAAGCAGGATTAAAAAACTTATTCCATCACAGGATGGGTTTAGGTCTGGAAGCAAATAACAACTAGAGTTCTTTTACTGTGCTGAGGTCCAAGGCAGGAGACAAAAATCTAAATTCAATGACTTACAAAGGAAAAACAGTAAGGAAATCAAAGAATCAACACACCAGTTTTAAACAAACTGTCATTAGTGAAGGCTTCCTAAAGATAGAAAGATTAATAAAGCCTAAAGAGCTAATAAGCTATGGTCTAAAGTGCAGTACAAACCTCCTGATTATATGACATGTGTGTTTCCTAAATGAGAAACAATGATACAAATGCAGAAAATCAACCCTGAGAGACTGCAGCTGCTAGCAATGGGCAGTATGCCCACATCTCAATGTCCCCAAGTTAATAACGCTAAGCAGCATCTAATCTGTGGTCAAAACAAATACAGTATATAGAACGAGAAAATCCAAAAAATAGCTAAAACAATACTAAAGGTTGGATAACTTTCAGAGCTCCATTTGTTTTAATAAAAAAAATACCTATAATGTCTCTTGCTCCTTCCATGATCCTCTCCTCATGGGAAGTTTTTGCATGGGAAATAGAAAAAACACATGTGGAATTGTACAAGAGTAGAACGTGGTAGTTAAATTCTGGATTTGTGAAGGATTACTCAAACAGTAATTTGACGTACCATACTCACATAATATGTCCATAGTGTCAGGGGTATACGGGTATCTTTAAATGATGATGTGTGTCCTTCACTAGATTAACACATATAGACCCAGTGAAGGTATTGGTGTAAGTGACATACTTTTATCTTAGAATTGCACAGAGGAAATCAATTATATAGTGGTATCTTTTAGTAGGGCATACCAAGGTTATATAGGGATATGAATCCCATCAAGGATTTTATTCTAACAAACCACAAGGAGTATTTCATTTTTTTTCACCACAACTACAATAAGAGGGTCTACTATGGTGAAAATCCAATACAAGTTCCAGATTTTAATTTAAAAGGATGGAATCGGGCTGTCTTTTTGATTTGGCTCTGTTAAGAAACCTTTAAATTGTGGGACACCAATGGTGGTCCATTATTAGAATTTAAAAACAACTTATTTTATTTTGTTTCAAACTTTATGGCTTTGGTGAAAAAAACTAAATTCTCAATGTGGCTTGTTCAAAGAAAAAGAAACCTTGATGAGATTCACTATCTCTGTTAAAATGTGAGTTTGGGTAAGCCCTACTAAAAGATACCACTATATGGTTGATTTCCCTTGTGTCATTGTGAGTTAAAAGTATGTCACTTACACCAATACCTTCGCTGGGTTTATAAGTGTAAATTTGGTGAAAAATATAGAGTACATCAACAAATAGAGAAACCTTTATGCCCCTGACACCATACACATATAATGTGATTATGGTACATTGGATTACTGTTTGATTAACCCTTCAGAAACCTAAAATGTAAATACCAATATTCTACTCCCATGTGATTCTTCACATGTGTATTTTTATTTTCTTTCTTTTTCCCATGCAAAACCATCCGATGAGGAGAGGATCAAGGAAGGAACACTGCCAAGAAAGTCGTTCGAATTTTTTCTTTTTTTTATTATAACAGTGCTTTGAAAGTCATCCTACTTTTCTTTTTTGTTGTATTATCCTGTTTTCTTGTATAATGGGCAAGACTGTCTAACATTGGAGCTGCTGTTTTTGTGCCTTGATTACTCCTACCAAACTCTACCCAACACTTACTAGATGTACCCATGTATTTATACCTTAGAATCAACAAAAATATTATGCTCATGAAGTAAAACATAATGAATACATTAGTCACAATCAAAATGCATAAGTTGTGAAACTTACCAATAGCTGATGTTACCAGAGGTTACTACATCAAAAATCTAAAAAAAAAAAAATCTATTGAATTGCAAGGATAATTGCCTGCTATATCACTGTTTTTAGAAATCTACATTTATCTTTACATCTAATTACGTAAAATTGATCTGCAAGATTCAAATAAACAAACTTATTACAACTCAAAAACATATTAAAAAGCAAAAACTCAGGTGGTGCGTAATGCCGCATGAGTTCGGCAACAGTGCTGGATGCCGGACAAATGCTAATTTTTTTTTAAAGGGGCAATCACTTACAACGTATAGTTTTGCATTGTAAGTGATTGCCCCTAAAAAAAGGCCAGCGTTCGGTCGGCATCCTGCACATACTTTACACTAGGGGCATTATATTCCGCCCCTAGTGTTATATCTAAAGATTTCATATTTTTAGGTAATTATTCCCAGACATTTATCTGTTGCTACATGCAAAAGTTAATCTATTCTTTTTAATGCACTTTGTATGCTGATTGTTTTTGTTTTTGTTTGTTTGCTAGTTTGTTTTAAGTGCTTTAGCATATTTATGCACCTGTGTTTTCACACTATTCACAGTCATTTAGAATGTCCTTCCAGTATTTGTTTATCTGCTTCCCAGCTTTGAAAGAAATGCAGCCATTTTATATAGAAATTGCACACATTATCCAACACTCCATTACTGTTGATGCTTGGCATAAAAAATGGCTTGGAGCTCTCAGCTCTACAAAACTGCAATAGTGTGCAGATGCTATTCCCTGCAGCAACAACATAGTAAAAGACATATGCTCATTTTAGCACTGTGGAGACAAATATAGACACAAAGCATCATTAGTCCTTTTCTGCATTCAAACAGCAGTCTATATATACATGTGTATATGTGGATAGATAGATAGATAGATAGATAGATAGATAGATAGATAGATAGATAGATAGATAGATTTTTGCTTTAACATTTAATTGTTAATTGATTATTTCTCTTTATTTACATACAATATTTACTATTTACTCATTGTTTAATATTAATAAATCAACAGATCCTTATGCAATTTAATATAATATATATTTGTTTTATTTTAGAATTGTTATGTGTCTAGTAAGAAAATGACACATTGCTCCCTTATATGCCATTTCACTTTCTCTGTGTGAGAGAAGTATTAGCTGGAGATTGGTTTGAAATAAAATGCCATATACATGAATATATAAATATATACCTGTAGCAATTCTTTTATTGCCCAAAGAATACTAGATTATGTAATAAATCTAGTGAACAGAAATAAAAGTATGAGATATTTCTCAGTAGGTTTTTGTTTTATTTAAAGGCAGAATTCATATTGTTGTTTCTGATCATAGGCGAACTTGCTTTCATTGACTTGCATTCACAAAACAAACTGTGTAAACGATTAGTAAAGTAGATGCTTAACTGTTAGAAATGAAAGAAAGTCCACTTTTGTTTTTGCAGTAATGACTTAGGAGCTCATTCCCACTGGTGTCATGTCAAGTCAATTTTATTCGTTTTAATAATAGAATAGGGAATGACAATCAGTATGAAGATGGAAGCAGGTATTTCCAAAGAGCCATATACAGTAGTACTCACTTTGTTTTTCACATTTGGATACATTGGGCTTGAATCAAAAAAGGATGCAATCTTTTGCTACTGCACATGCGCCACTTTTCAATATGTTCTTTTGAAGGTGGTCAAGATATTGACAGTCAGGGGTTTTTTGTGGGAGGTAACCGATTGATGTTTTAAACACAGGTGTGTCCATGACCATGGGGTGTGTCACAGATTGCAACTGCAAAACTGCGATCCAGGATGCAGCAAACATGGCTCTGGTGTTTTATTTCTTATTGTTGAATATCGAATGATATATATATCCGATGGCTGGGGCTTCCTGCACAAATGGCATATCTGAGGCTTATTGTCGCATAGCAGTATTTACAAAACTACCTGCTGACCTCTTGACCAGTGGCGCCGAGAGGGGGGAAATGGTTTATTTTTTCCTGTCCCTGGATTTGATGGAGGGTCCTACTCCCACCGCTGCTGCTGCAGAAAGCCAAGCAGCAGGAGTTAAAATGACAAGCTGCTGCTGGAGCATGGCCTCATTTCCCAGCACAGCACATTGGGTCTTATTCTAGTTCACTCTTTCTGACAAAATCCTTCTTAAGGTGCCCATACACATTACAATTATTGTATCCAATATTGGATACAATATCGCATCTCATCGCATCTCAGTTTTGCAATAAGATGAGATCTAGTACAAAAAGTATGTGCTGCACATACTTTTTGTACTAGATCTCATCTCATCTCATCTTATCGCAAAACCGAGATGCGATAAGATGCGATATTGTATCCAATATCGGATACAATAATTGTAAAGGTGCCCATACACGTTACTATTATAGTATCCAATATTGGATACAATATCGCATCTCATCGCATCTCAGTTTTGCGATAAGATGAGATCTAGTACAAAAAGTATGTGCAGCACATACTTTTTGTACTAGATCTCATCTCATCTGATCTCATCGCAAAACCGAGATGCGATGAGATGCGATATTGTATCCAATATTGGATACTATAATAGTAACGTGTATGGGCACCTTAACGTGTATGGGCACCTTTAGATGGACAAAACCATGTGCACTGCAGGTGGGGCAGATGTTACTTGTGCAGAGAGAATTAGAATTGGGTGGGGTTTTACTTCAAAGTGTGATCAATATTGCAGTGTAAAAATAAAGCAGTCAGTATTTGCCCTGCACAGAAACAAAATAACTCATCCAAATCTAATACTCTCTGAACATTTTACATCTGCCCCCCCTGCAGTGCACATGGTTTTGTATATCTAAGAAGGAATTTGTCAGAAAGAGTGAACTAGAATAAGGCCCATTGTGCTCAGTGCTGTATGCTGAGAGGGGAAGAGAGGCAGCTGCAGTGACAGCATGTCTTCTCTCCTTGAGCAGGTGTCCCACCCACTGGTTGCTGGGCCATCTTAAGAGCATTAGGGGCCCCTGGGAAAAGCAGTGCAGTGGGGCCCCTATCTACTATATATTATAAGGGCACGGTAGTGCCCTTATATTAAGGCTGAATCCAACGAACGGATTTTTCCCATAGGGAACTTTTCGGATGGGGGCATGGTGTTTAAGGGACTGCACCTCAAAAGTGACTGGAAGTACTGAGCTGAAATTTGGCACGTAGAATCGTCAACCGGTGCTGCGTGCCAAATTTCAGGGCAAAATATTAAAAATTGAGCAATTGGGAGCGATCTAAACTTCCAACTGCCAGTTTTTTTCTGAGACTCGCGAAATGACACTTTGTCACCCATGTTAGTCTATGAGGTTTTTTTTGGGAAGGCATAACTCAGGGTAGAGGAACAATTGAGACTTGGGGTTTGTTTTGTTAGGTAGATATTGTCCCAGTGGAGTGCCTTTTGGGGTTGGGGATTTTCAGATAGGTACAGTTTTTTTTTAATTTAGTGAAACATCCCCCATTATAGAGATAGGAGATGTCAACTTGTTGCGCAGCCGCAGTACATAGCCGCCTACAGGGGGTGTACAGTGGCTTCAGTTGGGTGCACAAACATGGCCGACTCCTGTGTCCGCCTACGGTCCCTGCCAGCGGCTCCGGTGAGCGGGGGGGAGCTCAGCTGATGACAGCGGCACAAATGGCTCCTTCCCCTGCACCTTGCTCACCACTAACAGCAGCACAAAAGAACCATCCCCCCTGCGATCACCCTGCAAGCACAGCCCCCCTCCGCATTACCGGCAAAATTGCCGTCTCCCTCACCCATCCACGATGACCAGAACCCCCTGCAATTACCGGCGCCAAGGTCCAGACACCACCGCTGTGCTGTAGCAGCCAGAGCCACCACCAGCGGGGTCCCAGAGAGCCTGCTGCTCCTGCCATGTCCTCTGTTTCTGGTAGGCCGGTGCCCGCTCAGCATGGCGGTAGCCAGTGGCGGCAATCAGCGCCTGCTACTATTCTTTGGACAGGCGGTGATCATCATCAAACTGGATCCGGCTGGGGAAGAAGAGCCCTGGGCGGCTGTTACACTGCGGGAGCTACTCACCCTGACGGAGGTGATGTCTGAGCTGCATACCGAACGGTACAGTCTCCCCCCGCAGCAGGTCCTGCCCGGCAGCCTGGTCTCCGTCCTCACGGCGGTGCTGATCCTCAGACCATCCCGCAGCAGGTCCCGACAGCCAGGTCTCCGTGCCCACTGCATTTCTGAGGACCCCGGAGGCAGCTGGTTTCTGTCCCCCCACAGCAGCAGTGGTCACCCGGCTGCCCATTGAAGAATCGGGACCATGGAGGCATCTGGTCTCTGTCCCCCATCTGCTGCCACCGATCACCAGGAGCCCGACATCTACACAGCAGGAGCCAGGTTACTATTGACACTGCATATTTGTGCATATATATATATATATATATATATATATATATATGTGTATATGTGTGTATATATATATATATATATGTATATGTATATATATATGTATGTGTGTATACACAAATTATATATATATATATATATATATATATATATATATGTGTGTATTTATATATGTATATGTGTGTGTGTATGTATGTGTGTGTATATATATATATATATGTATATGTGTGTGTGTCTACGTGTATGTGTGTGTGTATGTATATGGAATCGGTACATCTGTCAGAATGAACTTAGGTCTACAGTCATTAGGTCGACCCCACTAGGTCGACTGGCAGAAAGGTCGACCTGACTTAAGGTCGACATGGGCCAAGGTCGACATGACTTAAGGTCGAATTTGCATAAAGGTCGACATGGGGAAGGTCGACTGGTCATAAGGTCGACATGGGTTTTTCACTGTTTTTCTTTTGACCCGAATGTCAACACAGTCGACATGGACACAGTTGGCAATGAGATCATAAGTCGACCTTAAGTCAGGTCGACCTTCCTGCCAGTCGACCTAGTGGGGTCGACCTAATGACTGTAGACCTAAATTCATTCTAATAGATGACCGCTTCCCATATAGGGATGCCAATCCCGGGGCATTTTTTCAATCCCGGGATTCGGGATTGAAAAATGCTCAATCCCGGGATTCCCGGGATTGGCTTCTCTAATAATGAAAAGAAAAAGTGTCCCGTCCCCCGAAAACTTCCCGTCCCGCATATCTCAATAGAAATGCCTAATAAGTCACCCCAGACAATCCGCAGTCACTTACGGAGGTGGGGACATGCAGGAGCAGTAGTCCTCCTCCTGCGGATAGGCAGCGGGCTTGTGGCTGGGCGATCGGGATCGGCACAGTGGTGATCTGTGCTGACAGGCATGCTGGCGGCCGGGCTGCGCAGCGTGACGTGATGTCAGAGGTCACGCTGCACAGCCTGGGCGCCGCCATGCTTGCCGGCACAGATCACTGTCCCGAACAGCGGCACTGCCGGTGGCACAGGTAACTGGTCTGTAGCAGTCAGTTTTTTTTAAAAAAGCCGGGCAGCGCTGAGCACCTATATGGCTCAGATGCTGCCCGGCTTTTTTTTTAAAAAGTGAATTTTACACGGGGTACTAATCCCGAAATCCCGGGATTGGGAGATTTAATCCCGGGTTTCAAATCCCGCCAATTTTAGGCCCAAATCCCGGGATCCCGCCGATCCCGGATTAGCCTCCCTACTGTCCCTGTGCGCTCCCCCTCCCAGTACCCCCATGTGTGCGCTCCCCCCCAGTGCCCCCGTGTGCACGCTGTCCCACCTAGTGTCCCTGTGTGCGCGCTCTCCACCCCAAGTGCCCGCGTGTGTGCTCTGTCCCCCCAACCAGTGCCCCCATGTGTGCTCTGCCCCCCCTTAGTGTCCCCTGTGTGTGCTCTGCCACCCCCCCAGTGCCCACCGTGTGTACTCTGCCCCCGTGCGTGCACTGCCCCCCATGTGTGCGCTGCCCCCCCAGTGCCTCCGTGAGTGCGCTGCCCCCCAGTTCCCCCGTGTGTGCTCTGCCCCCCCAGTGCCCCGTGTGTGCGCTGCCCCCCTGTGTACGCAGTGCCTCATTGCCTTCCGTGTGTACGCTGTGCCCCCCATGTGTACGTTGTCTCCCCTCAGTGCCCCCGTGTGTACGCTGTCTCCCCTCAGTGCCCCCCGTGTGTACGCTGTCTCCCCTCAGTGCCCCCCGTGTGTACGCTTTCTCCCCTCAGTGCCCCCTGTGTGTACGCTGTCTCCCCTCAGTGCCCTCGTGTGTACGCTGTCTCCCCTCAGTGCCCCCCGCGTGTACGCTGTCTCCCCTCATTGCCCACCGCGTGTACGCTGTCTCCCCTCAGTGCCCCCCGCGTGTACGCTGTCTCCCCTCAGTGCCCCCCGCGTGTACGCTGTCTCCCCTTAGTGCCACCCCGCGTGTACGCTGTCTCCCCTCAGTGCCCCCGTGTGTACGTCGTGCCCCCGTGTGTACGCTGTCTCCCCTCAGTGCCCCCCGTGTGTACGCTGTCTCCCCTCAGTGCCCCCCGTGTGTACGCTGTCTCCCCTCAGTGCCCCCCGTGTGTACGCTGTCTCCCCTCAGTGCCCCCCGTGTGTACGCTGTCTCCCCTCAGTGCCCCCCGTGTGTACGCTGTCTCCCCTCAGTGCCCCCCGTGTGTACGCTGTCTCCCCTCAGTGCCCCCCGTGTGTACGCTGTCTCCCCTCAGTGCCCCCCGTGTGTACGCTGTCTCCCCTCAGTGCCCCCCGTGTGTACGCTGTCTCCCCTCAGTGCGCCCTGTGTTTACGCTGTCTCCCCTCATTGCCCCCCGTGTGTACGCTGTCTCCCCCCCGTGTACGCTGTGTCCCCCCCCCTGTGTGTACGCTGTGTCCCCCCTGTGTGTACGCGGTGTCCCCCCTGTGTGTACGCTGTGTCCCCCCTGTGTGTACGCTGTGTCCCCCCTGTGTGTACGCTGTGTCCCCCCTGTGTGTACGCTGTGTCCCCCCTGTGTGTACGCTGTGTCCCCCCTGTGTGTACGCTGTGTCCCCCCTGTGTGTACGCTGGGTCCCCCCTGTGTGTACGCTGGGTCCCCCCTGTGTGTACGCTGGGTCCCCCCCTGTGTGTACGCTGTGTCCCGCCCTGTGTGTACGCTGTGTGCCCCCCGTGTGTACGCTGTCTCCCCTCAGTGCGCCCTGTGTTTACGCTGTCTCCCCTCATTGCCCCCCGTGTGTACGCTGTCTCCCCCCCCGTGTACGCTGTGTCCCCCCCCCCCCTGTGTGTACGCTGTGTCCCCCCTGTGTGTACGCTGTGTCCCCCCTGTGTGTACGCTGTGTCCCCCCTGTGTGTACGCTGTGTCCCCCCTGTGTGTACGCTGTGTCCCCCCTGTGTGTACGCTGGGTCCCCCCTGTGTGTACGCTGGGTCCCCCCTGTGTGTACGCTGGGTCCCCCCCTGTGTGTACGCTGTGTCCCGCCCTGTGTGTACGCTGTGTCCCGCCCTGTGTGTACGCTGTGTCCCGCCCTGTGTGTACGCTGTGTCCCGCCCTGTGTGTACGCTGTGTCCCGCCCTGTGTGTACGCTGTGTCCCGCCCTGTGTGTACGCTGTGTCCCGCCCTGTGTGTACGCTGTGTCCCCGCCCTGTGTGTACGCTGTGTCCCCCCCCTGTGTGTACGCTGTGTCCCCCCCTGTGTGTACGCTGTGTCCCCCCCTGTGTGTACGCTGTGTCCCCCCCTGTGTGTACGCTGTGTCCCCCCCTGTGTGTACGCTGTGTCCCCCCCTGTGTGTACGCTGTGTCCCCCCCTGTGTGTACGCTGTGTCCCCCCCTGTGTGTACGCTGTGTCCCCCCCTGTGTGTACGCTGTGTCCCCCCCTGTGTGTACGCTGTGTCCCCCCCTGTGTGTACGCTGTGTCCCCCCCTGTGTGTACGCTGTGTCCCCCCCTGTGTGTACGCTGTGTCCCCCCCTGTGTGTACGCTGTGTCCCCCCCTGTGTGTACGCTGTGTCCCCCCCTGTGTGTACGCTGTGTCCCCCCCTGTGTGTACGCTGTGTCCCCCCCTGTGTGTACGCTGTGTCCCCCCCTGTGTGTACGCTGTGTCCCCCCTGTGTGTACGCTGTGTCCCCCCCTGTGTGTACGCTGTGTCCCCCCCTGTGTGTACGCTGTGTCCCCCCCTGTGTGTACGCTGTGTCCCCCCCTGTGTGTACGCTGTGTCCCCCCCTGTGTGTACGCTGTGTCCCCCCCTGTGTGTACGCTGTGTCCCCCCCTGTGTGTACGCTGTGTCCCCCCCGTGTGTACGCTGTGTCCCCCCCGTGTGTACGCTGTGTCCCCTCAGTGCCCTCCATGTGTACGCTGTGCCCCCACAGTGCCCTCCGTGTGTACGCTCTCCCCCCTCAGTGCCCCCGTGTGTACGCTCTCCCCCCGAGTGTACGGTGTGCCCCCCTTGTCTGTACGCTGCGCCCCCCCGGGTTTACGCTGTGCCCCCCGGGGTTCACGCTGTGCCCCCGGGTGTACACTGTCCCCCTGAGTGCCCCCTCGTGTGTACGATATCCCCCTCAGTGTCCCCCCTGTGTGCACTGTGCCCCCGGGTGTGCGCCGCACCCCGCCGTGTGTGTGCCACGCCCCGCCATGTGTATGCCATGCCCCCCCTTGTGTACGCTGTGCCCCCCCTGTGTGTACGCTGTGCCCCATCAGTGCCCTCCATGTTTACGCTGTGCCCCCACAGTGCCTTCCGTGTGTACGCTCTCCCCCCTCAGTGCCCCCGTGTGTACACTCCCCCCCGAGTGTACGCTGTGCTTCCCTTGTCTGTATGCTGCACCCCCCCCGGGTTTACGCTGTGCCCCCCGGGGTTTACGCTGTGCCCCCTGGGGTTTACGCTGTGCCCCCCGGATGTACGCTGTGCCCCCCGGGGTTTACGCTGTGCCCCCCGGGTGTACGCTGTCCCACTGAGTGCCCCCTCGTGTGTATGATATCCCCCTCAGTGTCCCCCCTGTGTGCGCTGTGCCCCCGGGTGTGCGCCGCACCCCGCCGTGTGTGTGCCACGCCCCACCATGTGTATGCCATGCCCCCTGTGTGACGCTGTGCCCCCCCTGTGTGTACGCTGTGCCCCCCCTGTGTGTACGCTGTGCCCCCCCCTTGTGTACGCTGTGCCCCCCCTTGTGTATGCTGTGCCCCCCCTTGTGTATGCTGTGCCCCCCCTTGTGTATGCTGTGCCCCCCCTTGTGTATGCTGTGCCCCCCCTTGTGTATGCTGTGCCCCCCCTTGTGTATGCTGTGCCCCCTGTGTGTATGCTGTGCCCCCTGTGTGTATGCTGTGCCCCCCGTGTGTATGCTGTGCCCCCCCTGTGTGTATGCTGTGCCCCCTCAGTGCCCTCCATGTGTACGCTGTGTCCCCTCAGTGCCCTCCATGTGTACGCTGTGCCCACACAGTGCCCTCCGTGTGTACGCTCTCCCCCCTCAGTGCCCCCGTGTGTACGCTCCCCCCTGAGTGTACGCTGTGACCCCTTGTCTGTACGCTGCGCCCCCCCGGGGCTTACGCTGCGCCCCCCCGGGGCTTACGCTGTGCCCCCCGGGTGTACGCTGTGCCCCCCGGGTGTACGCTGTGCCCCCCATGTATATGCTGTGTCCCCTCAGTGCCCCCCGTGTGTATGCTGTGTCCCCTCAGTGCCCCCCAATGTGTACGCTGTGCCGCCTTAGTGCCCCCGTGTGTACACTGTGTCCCCTCAGTGCCCCCCGTGTGTACGCTGTCCCCATGAGTGCCCCCCGTGTGTACGATATCCCCCTCAGTATCCCCCCTGTGTGCGCTGAGCCCCCGTGTGTGCACCACTCTCCGCCGTGTGTGCGCCGCGCCCCGCTGTTTGTATGCCGTGACCCCCCTGTGTGTACGCCGTGCCCCGTGTGTATGCTGTGCCCCATCACTGCCCCCATGTGTATGCCGTGCCCCCTCATTGCTCCCCGTGTGTACGCTGTGCCTCCCTGTGTGTATGCTATTGCCCCTCAGTGTCCCCCCCCTCGTGTGTACGCTGCCCACCCTCAGTGCCACCCCCCCATGCCTGCACCAGTGCTGATCCCTTTTCTGGCGGGCACCTGCTTTGGGCTCAGACCATGACCCAGCTCTTTTCTGTATGCTGTCCACCCTTAGTGCCCAACCCAGTGTGTATGCTGTCCCACCTCGGTGCCCCCCCCCCCTGCATGTACGCTGTGCCCCCTGTGTGTACACTGTGTACTCGATGCCCCTGTGTACGCCTCAGTGCCCCGCGTGTGTATGCCGTGCCCCCCCGTGTATGCCGTGCCCCCCCGTGTATGCCGTGCCCCCCCGTGTTCGCCGTGCCCCCGTGTGTATGCTGTGGCCCATCACTGCCCCCCATGTGTATGCCGTACCCCCTCATTGCCCCTCGTGTGTACGCTGTGCCCCCTTAGTGCACCCCCGTGTGCCCCCCGTGTGTATGCTGTGCCCCCCCGTGTGTATGCTGTGCCCCCCCGTGTGTATGCTGTGCCCCCCCGTGTGTATGCTGTGCCCCCCCGTGTGTATGCTGTGCCCCCCCGTGTGTATGCTGTGCCCCCCCCGTGTGTATGCTGTGCCCCCCTGTGTGTATGCTGTGCCCCCCTGTGTGTATGCTGTGCCCCCCGTGTGTATGCTGTGCCCCCTGTGTGTACGCTGTGCCCCCACGTCTGTACGTCTTGCCCCCCACTGTGCCCCCGTGTGTATGATGTGCCCCATCACTGCCCCCAATGTGTATGCCGTGCCCCCTCATTGCCCCCCGTGTGTATGCTGTGCCCCCTTAGTGCACCCCCGTGTGTACGCTGTCCCCCCTCAGTGCCACCCCCCCATGCCTGCACCAGTGCTGATCCCTCTGCCGGCGGGCACCTGCTTTGGGCTCTGACCATGACCCAGCTCTTTTCTGTATGCTGTCCACCCTTAGTGCCCAACCCCGTGTGTACACTGTCCCCCCTCAGTGCCCCCCTGTGTACATTGTGCCCCCTCAGTGCACCCCCGTGTGTACGCTGTGCCCCCCCTGTATGTATGCTGTGCCCCCATAGTGCACGCACACACCCCCATGTGTATGCTGTCCCCCCTCAGTACCTCCTCTTGTGTACGCTATCGCCCCTCAGTGCCCCCACCGTGTGTACGCTGTGCCCCCTGGGTGTACGCTGTGCCCCCCAGGTATACGCTGTGTCCTCTCAGTGCCCCCCGTGTGTACACTGTTCCCCCTCAGTGCCCCCCGTGTGTATGCTGTGCCCCCCGTGTGTATGCTGTGCCCCACACGTGTATGCTGTGCCCCCCATGTGTAGGATGTGCCCCCTCACTGCCCCCCATGTGTACGATGTGCCCCTTCATTGTCCCTCCTCAGTGCCCCCTGTGTGTACGCTGTCCCCCCCTGAGTTCCCCCCTATGTACGCTGTCCCCCCTCAGTGTCCCTCCCCCTTGTGTATTCTGTGCCCCCTTAGTGCACCCCCCCATGTGTACGCTGTCCCCCTCATGTGCCCCCCATGTGTACGCTGTACCCCCCCCCCATGTGTATGCTGAGCCCCCTCAGTGCCCCCTGTGTACGCTGTCCCCCCTCAGTGCCCCCCCGTGCTTGCACCAGTGCTGGTCCCTCTGCCGGCAGGCATCTGCTTTGGGCTCTGACCATGACCCAGCTCTTTACCGCCATCACCATCCTTCCCTGAGCTCTAAGCTTCAAGTGAGGTCTGCTGCTGCTGCTACATTCATTTATTTTAATTAATTGGGATGCCAGCACCTTAAGTTACATTATTTTACCATTAAATGCATGTGATTTATGTATATTTTTGTATATGAATTTATTATTATGTGTTAATAAAATATTTTTGAGATTTCAATTGAACCGACTCTTGTGCCGTTATTGTAAAGGTGGACCTACTTTAATCAAAGGTATAAGTGGTAGCGCTGAGACAGCTTTCCAATTATTTTCTTTTACTACTTACAAGCTGGTTTGGTTGTTGTCATATGCTGCTTTCCTTGCCTATTAATAATTTAATCAATATAGCGCCAGAGGTATGGTGTGACTCACTACCTCCCTCCTTTTTTTTTTTTACACTAAAATTGGTCACATTTCTCTTAGCAGTATTTGTTTATACCCAAAAAACTAATTTGATCATTGCCCAAAAGCAAAATGGCCATGGGAGAGCTGCTGCGCATGCGCAGTCACATGTTGCACCTCCCATGGTCCTTTGCAGGGAGGACCATGGGAGGAGTTGTGCATTGTCGTGCATGCGCAGCAGCCCTCCCACGGCCATTGCTGCACAGGGTAGAGATCCACAGGAAGCCCACCACCCTGGTCACCTGCACCATATGCCTCACACTGCAATGCCCTACAGTAAAGCTTTTACACAATGGGTTTCATGCTCTTGGACGGGTGTCTTACTCATTGCCAGGGGTTTGTAATGCTTGTAGCCAGGGGTAATGCTCATTGCCAGGGGTGTGTTATTGTTAAACATTTAAATAAATCCAATGTTTATTCTTACAGTGAAATTTTAGATTTCTGAATTAAAAAAATAAATTGAAAAAAAGCCATGAAATTCCATAGACAAAAAACCTTACGGTTTCACATGTCCCATTAAGGCTTCTTACACATGATCTGGCATTTCAGAAACCTGTTGTAACTCTTCCACTCAAACTCCAAAAAGCAATGAAATTCCGATCATTAAGGCTGACGCCTTAATGGACGTGTTCCTTGCGCAATACAGATATGGTACGCCATCACAGCCTGTGGGTAAGTGCAGATTCAGCACTCTCACAGAGTGAGATTGCTGTCACTCACACAATGGTGGAGCTGCTAATTCACAGATTTGTGTGCTCATTGGAATACACACATGCAGTCTATGCAACTGAAGGTCTGAGCAGTTAACAGAGCCGAGAGGATGGGTTAAAAGTGGTGTTGATTGGGGTAGGAGGCAGTGTGGTGCGGATGGGGAGCAATAGAAATGCGTAGATGGTAGGAAGGCGAAGCAGCACTGATGGGGAACTAACAAAGCAGATGGGTGGAAAAGAGTGGCACAGATTGGGGAAGGTAAGACAGAGTGATGCGATTAGGTGGGAAACAGTGGGACAATTAAAGGTGGCCCAGATAGGAAAAAGACCATAGCCGGGATGGTGGGTAGACAGAGGAGTGTGGATGGGTGGCAGAGCAAAGATGATGAAGGGAAAACAGGAACACAGATGGAGAGAGGAGACAGCAGTACAGATGGAAGGAAACTGTGGCATGGATGAGGGGACAGAGCAGCCTGGATGGAGGGGGAGACAGTATCACTAATAGAGGGGAAGCCAGTGGCGCAGATAGAAGGAAACAGAGTGGCATTGAAAGACAGGGCAGCACAGGTGGGGAATACACATTGACGTGGATGATGGAATACAGACTAGCATAGATAGGAGAACACACAGCAGTAAGGATTGGGGAAGACAGAGCTACATGGAGGCATATACTGTAGGAGAAGAAAGTGTAGATACATAGTAGTTGGAGTATTATAGTTTTTGCAATTATGCAAGATGTTTGTGGTATCTGCATGTGAATACTAAATGAAATGGATAGTAGGTAGTGAGTGTGAGATGTTGGACCCCAGTGGTATAGTTCTAATAACTCAGTGGGATAGACAGTGTTAGATAATTGTGGGTACTTATTAGGATGAGCGCGCCACATAACAGCTCAGACCTTCAGTTGCATAGACTGCATGTGCACACAAATCTGTGAATTAGCAGCTCCACCATTGTGTGAGTGACAGCAATCTCACTCTGTGAGAGTGCTGAATCTGCACTTACCCACAGGCTGTGATGGCGTACCATATCTGTATTGCGCAAGGAACACGTCCATTAAGGCGTCAGCCTTAATGATCGGAATTTCATTGCTTTTTGGAGTTTGAGTGGAAGAGTTACAACAGGTTTCTGAAATGCCAGATCATGTGTAAGAAGCCTTAATGGGACATGTGAAACCGTAAGGTTTTTTGTCTATGGAATTATATAATATATATATATATATATATATATATATATATATATATATATATATATATATATATATATATATATATACATATACTGTATAATCACTCACAAGAAATCTCTGAGTTATTTAGATTAAGAACCATACCCCCTTCATCTCCTTCACCTTAGGGCTGCTGTAAGAAACTGCACACCATAGCAGCTCCTCCTGGACACAGGCGGAATCAGAAAGTGGTAGGCCCAGGTGTAAATATATGCTTTGGGCCCCTCTCCACCCAATTACAAATAATTGGATGATATTGCCCACAGTGTGCCCCACATGCCTTAAGTTCTCTGTCACATGGCCCCCAGCTAGGGTGACCAACACATCCCTTTAATTCGGGACACATATTAATTACTCAGGATCTGTGGCAGTTTAAAACCAGGTGAAATGGAGTCTTGAGGTGTGGCAGTTTAAAACCAGGTGAAATGGAGTCTTGAGGTGTGGCAGTTTTAAACCAGGTGAAAGCCAGCCACAGAACCTGTGTAATTAATATGTGTCCTGGATTAAAGGGATGAGTTGGTCACCATACTCCCAGCAGCAGGTTCCACTGCATACCCCCATGTGTGTTCACTTACGCTGCACTGCATAACTACACTACATCCTCGATATGCTACACTATATTACACTACAATCCCCTATATGTTACACTACACTACATCCCCTACACTATTCTACATCCCCTATATGCTAATCTCTGCACTACTATCCCCCTATACGCTACATTACATCCCCCTAAACTATACTACATTCCCCTAGATGCTACAGTATACTACATCACCCTAAAAGCAACGCTACACTGCATCCTCCTACAATATCCTATATACCCCTACATGCTACACTATACTACATCACCCTATACGCTACACTACACTGTGCCCTCCTACACTATACTACACCCCCTACATGGTACTCTGCACTACATCCCTCTATATGCTACATTACATTACATGACATCCCCCTACACACTACACTCCACACTAAACTACATCCCCCAAGAAGCTACAGTACACTATACTACATCCCCATACATTCTACACTACCCTACACCCCCCTACATGCTACACTGTACTACATCTCCATACACGCTACACTACACTACATCACCCCACCCTCCAGCTAGGGCCAATTGGAGTTCAGTAGCTGAGGCCCTGTGTCTTATGCAGAAAAAAAATATATAGTTAGTTTAAGCAGTTAAAATAAGGGAGACTGACTGCATACCCTCCAACTGTACCGATTTAGCTGGTACAGTACCGTTCTTTTTAACAGTCTGTACCGGCTAAATCAGAGAGTGTACCGATTGTACCAATTTTCTGATAGGTTCAGGTGGCTCCTCCTTCTCTCCTTGATCGGGCCTGGCAAGGAAGGAAAGAAGAATTATTCTGCCAATCCTGGCACCTCTCTGGCAATCTCCGTTCCCAGTAGTGCATTGCGGCGGGTCCCTGCAGCATGCACCATGACATTACACGTCCCGCGACCCCTCCCGCACTCAGCCTGAGCTGAATTTTCGTGAAAAACTGTGCAGCAACCATGGCGGGAGGTGAATGGAGCATTCATTTGTATATACAGTATGTAAGGGGTGTGTTAATTAAAAAAATATATATATATGGTACTGCTTTCCTAGCACGGCGCCCGTCTCACTGATTGTATGCCTTACTTAAGGCATACAATCAATACAATTGAAACGATTTTTTAATCGTATGGATCTCATCTTATGCATCTCATGGATCTTATGCATCCATAAGATGCATGAGATAAAAAATCGTGAGCCCCCAATAACCATTGAAGCATGGCGAGCGCAGCGAGCCTGCGAGGGGCGGCGGTACGCGTCCTCCCACCTTTTCATACCCCCACTATCCACGTCGGCGTGGAGTTGATTTTATATAGTGTGGCAAGCGCAGCGAGCCACCGAGCCCGAAGCGCGGCGAGCCCCGCGGACTACTTCACATGTATTACATGTCCGCTCGCCACACTTCGAACTCGGTGGCTCACTGCTCTCGCCACACTATATAAAATCAACTCCACGCCGACGTGGATAGTGGGGGTATGAAAAGGTCAGAGGACGCAATCAAGATCGTGGGCGCCGTGCTAGGAAAGCAGTACCAAATATATATATATATATATACATACATGCCCAGTAGAGCACACATTCAAAAAGGGGGGCGTGGGCATGCCCCCTTAACCCATGGGCACACCCTGTTTACCATTGGACACTCATATTTAAACATGTGTACTGATTTCTAACTTTTATATGTTGGAGGGTATGTGACTGACCATTAAATCAGGTGCAGGAACATCACCACGGCAGGGAGCGTGCTGACCTTTTATTCTCTGTGGTCGAGGGAATCTTTGCTAGCAGGTTTGCTGGCTGCGCGCAGTAGGTGGAGAACTAGGAAGCTGTCCACGGCTGCTGCGGGGTTCAGGGTTGTTAAAAGCTGTCAGTGGCTGCTGCGGAGGGAGGGGGAGATGCCGTAACCAGTTGTTGTGCTGGAGGGATGTCTGCGGCTGCTGCAGGGGAGGGAGGGGCTGTCCCCGGCTGCTGTGGGAGTAGGCTGTCCCTGACTGCTGCGGGGGGGGGGGGGGGGGAGGGTGTAGCGGAGGAGAAAACCTGTCTACCTGTCTGTGGCTGCTGAGGGGGGTGCTGAGGGGGGAGAGTGTGGGAAGCTGGCTGCAGCTGCTGCGTCTATAATTGTGAACAATGCTGCTGACCGATGGCTTGGGCATTGGGCCCCTAGGTTTAGAGGGCCTTTGGGCAACAAACTGCCCATCAATCTCATGCGCTAAGACAGCCCTGGCTGATCAACTGTCCACCACACCCACCGGCTGCTGCTTATGGCAGCTATGAAAACAAATGCAAATAATTGAATAAATAAAAATGTTAGTTGATACCTGAACTTGTGACCAAAAATAGGTACAAATTTCACACTAGCACACTAGCACACTAGACATGTTCTTTTTTTACATAATGCATCCATTTTTGAGTATATTAATATGTTTTTTTTGTAACCCCTTAGATTTTCTGATCAATATAGCAGTGCATCTTTATTATTGTTATAATCATTATTATTGTCATTTATGTATGAGCTAGGTGTGCTGTGGGTAAATAAGAGGGTAGAGGGTGAAACTGGTTGTGTGGGTTTGGTTAGAAGGTGGCAGGCTGGAAATGTGTGCTTGTTAGTGAGAAACTTTTTGCGACATTTTTTGCAGATCCACTTTAAGGGGGTGATTCATGTTGGCTCAGTAAGCAGTGTACATTCATTGTTTACTGAGCGGTTAGACACCGCCGACTTTGTAAGCAAACTCACACCCCCATTCCCTGAACAAACTGCCACATTTACATGCGAATGGATGTGTACACTCACACATCCATTCACATGCGAGTGTACGGGGGGAATCATTCAATGGTCAGCGATCGTGGAATGATTGTTCCACCAGTTCACAAATGACTTTTATTTACGAGCGCCGGGACGAAGACGGGGAAAGTGGCGGATGTCCTATGACATCAGCAGCCCGCCACAAGCAGGCTTTGGCATGCCTGCATTCACATGGGGGTGCCCAGTGTTTTTCTGGGCGCACCCATTGATTTTCTGGGACAACCCAGGAAACTCAAGGCGTCCCCATGCTCCGGCTCCCTGCCCGCACCGCTGTGTGTGTGAATGCCTCGGTGAGTGTGATACTCGACTAAAGCGTATGCACTGTGGGTCTGCATGTGCCTATTTTTGCATACGCAAGTGCAGACCCGCAACTTCAACCAACCTGAATCACCTCATAGATTCCCAATCTGCCAAGTCTACATGTACCAAGTCTTCATGAATATGCAAAGTAGACATTTTTGATTGAAGACTTTAAATCAGCTAAAAACATACTGTATACTGTATATTGTGCTATGCAATGATAATTCAATGCATTGATAATTCACCTTTAACAAGACTTTAAGATACACATTTAGACTTTTTCACCTTTAATGATGCGCATTAGAGAGTCTAATGTCAGGTTTTGTGCAAAGGGAGATTGCGCATCAAAATCTTCAGACATACTGTAAATGACTGAGTAATAAAAGACAGTGGGCTTAAGGTGAAGGACAATAATTCTCAAAAGACCAAAGATTTTCTGCTTCTATAATCAGAAAATAAATCTCTGGTTTTAAATCTAATGTACAAGGAAAAGGGTAGATTAACTTTCAAAAGTAGATCAGAGAAGCATTTATATAAAATATTCAGGTAAATCTGTTCAGCGGATTGTCACTTATTGCACAAAATCTGTTATGCTTCTATTAAAAATATTTTATTATACCTGACCTTGAGCATTTTATTGTAAAGTAGAATATAACCCAGACACATTTACGAAAAGATTTTTACTTATCAGTATTTCTTTTTTTAATTTTTTCCTCTCTATGCTTATCATTTGTTCATCGAAAAGTGAAAAATCTGTAATTATAGATAATGATCCAGACAACATGGCTCACTAATCAAAGCCCTCTGTATGGTACTGTATATCCTTTCCAAATGTTAATAAGAACACTTCAATAATGACATGTTTTAAAGAACATAACGTAAACTGAGTGATTTAAAGCTCACAACAGCAGTAAGGTAAGGAGATTTTAGAGGTAAATGTCAATACAAAAAGAAACAAAACATATTTTAGATAAAATATAGAAAGGCTCTTTCACCATTTACCTGTGTGTCATAAAAGACCATGGGTGACATTCTATGGGATGAGAATTTTTCGCACTTTCAATATCGCCCATAAATTCACCATCGGTACCTTCATGCTTAAACCCTTAACACTTAACTTAAACTACACTTATCTAAAATAACGACACGGACACAAGTGCTGGCGTTTCAAAATAACGAATGTCAAATTTATTTTGACAACAAACTAAAGACTATAAAATTGGTGGCGGCACTAAAGAACGGTCAGATCAAAGAAAAAGGGGGTGGGTAGGGTCACCATAACATTCACACACCGCTGGTGACCAACTCTCCCAGCCAACCACCGGTGTCGGTGGAGGCAGCCATCTTCCGTGCATAGAAGTATGGCTCGTGACAATCGATGCCTGGAGAGCGCACCCACTAATGTACACACATTCCATCAACACAGTTGACCGTTCTTTACCGCCGCCCAAAGAAGAAATAGAGACAGAAAATAGGGATGGGTGGGTGGGGAAAATTCCCAGAGAGGAAGTCTCTCTCTGGTCAGCAGACCCTTCTCCCCCACCTAGCTCCCCCCACTGCACCCATTGGCTGCCAGACGCAGCCCTTCCCCCTATCTGTTCCTCTAGGCAGCATGTAAAGCCCCTTCGGTGATTTATGTCACCTCTCACTTAATCAGCTATCGGTGTTCCGTAAATTCACCATCGGTACCTTCATGCTTAAACCCTTAACACTTAACTTAAACTACACTTACTGTATCTAAAATAACGACACGGACACAAGTGCTGGCGTTTCAAAATAACGAATGTCAAATTTATTTTGACAACAAACTAAAGACTATAAAATTGGTGGCGGCACTAAAGAACGGTCAGATCAAAGAAAAAGGGGGTGGGTAGGGTCACCATAACATTCACACACCGCTGGTGACCAACTCTCCCAGCCAACCACCGGTGTCGGTGGAGGCAGCCATCTTCCGTGCATAGAAGTATGGCTCGTGACAATCGATGCCTGGAGAGCGCACCCACTAATGTACACACATTCCATCAACACAGTTGACCGTTCTTTACCGCCAAGCTAGGCCCTAAGCCGCAGCACCGCCACCAACAATAACAACGCTCAGCACTGATTTCTCAAAAACAAAAACAGGTCTTCCAAAAACATTGCCATGCCCTCCGTGCTCAGGTGCACGCCATCCTCCCTATACAGCTCTGATCTCTGGAAAACGATGCCATCATGTCGGATGACACCCCCCCCATTTTCCAACACATATCGCTCCACAGCTGAATTTACTTTCTTCCGAGAGCTATCCACCCGCGGGCAAGATCGAGCCGATCTCCATACACGCCTGGGAATCATATTTGACCAGACCAGTTTACAAGCCGGCCATGCCTGCGCAACAATATGAAAATCCCTGATGATGAGGGACCGTAGCTCCAAGGTCGTGCATTGCCCCACATCATTGCCGCCCAAATGGATGATCAGCACCCCGGGAGTGCCGTAATTTCGCCTGGCCCTCAACAGCTGTTCTTGCAAGGCACACCAGCGCATGCCTCTCACACCCAACCATCGCACCATTCCTGCTTCCGGATAAACGCACACATCCGAGGCCACAGGCGACCTTGAGGCCCAATACACGAAAGAATGGCCTATGACCCACACGCTCCTGACATCCTGCCGACCTGCAACAGGGTACAATACATTAAGACCGCTCCGAACAATGCAAACTGAAAACACGCATACCAGAGGGGGGGGAGAAGATAAAGTTTTTGGACCATGGCACCAGATCTTGAGGCACAAAACACACAAACCCCCGGAGTAAACTATCAGTTACGCCATAACAAATTAGGGATCAGCCAAATTGTGCCCCCGGGGGAAATGTGAACACACCTCAAGACCCCCACAGTAGGTTGACGAGTGCTTATGCATCCAGTGAACCATGATCCGGCAAAGTGACAGAGAGAGTTGGCCGAATGTACCTGCGAAAGACTGCGGAGCGCCATCGGCCCAGAGACTGAATCTCTGCGTCGGAGCGGCCCCCCGCAGCTGCAAACGTAGCAGCCCCGATCCTAAAGGAATGAGACCCAAACTCCTTTGGATCGAGGCCCAAGGCCCCCAGCGCCCGGCCCAGGACATGGCAGAACTGGTACCTAGTGAGCGGTGACCCGTCCTCATGCATCAACCACGCACCCGGGCGGTCGGGGCGCACCTGTTGAAAGGCCAAGGCCATCTCCACCGGGCACACCCCTTCCGCCGTACCTGGGAGCAACGACAGCCACCGCCCCCTCCCAGTCTGGTCCGTCTTGGACCGTCGCATATGACACAATACAGAATCCCTTTGGACCACCACATCGGTCACGTCCAAAGGCGACGGGGCATTCCTGGACGGCGCCACCAGCTCCCCAATCCTAAAGGCCCCATGATATGCCATTGCGTATGCCAACCGGAACAGTAGGACCTCGTAGCGAGGGTAGCAAACGTCCCGGAGGGCACCCAGCAGCGGTGGGAGCAGTGCAATATCAATAGGCCGCCTTCGGTCGGAGACTGCCGGAGTGGCCCGTTGCCAACCCCTCAATGCTCTAGAAACTAGAAAAGACTTAGATGGGTCAGCACGACCATACAAGGATGAGAAAAAGGAGACCCCGGACAACACCCGCCTAACCGCGGCAACAGAGAAATTCAAAGAATACAGGTGCCAAACAAAAGCCACCATAGCCTTACCTGCCTGCTCGGAGGAGAGCCTGAATTGCTCCCACTCCTGCCACCCTTCTTGGTAGCATCTCAGAGTCCTTGGTGCGATGGCCCGCATGGCTAAGCCCTCCATGCCGGCCTGATCATCTGCCAAACATAAGGGGGACATGACTCACCAACGATGTCTGCATCGGGGGCCAAGGTGTGAAAACGGGCCCAATCCCCCCTAGATAAAACATCCGCGATCGAATTCTCCACCCCCGGCACATGCTTGGCAGTGAATTGGATGTTTAACAGCAAGCACGCAAGACTAAGCGAGACAACAACCTCAATACAGGGAGCGAGGAGGAGCCCTGACGGTTTATCGCCTGAACCACCCCCAGGTTATCGCACCAAAAAACTATGCAGGAATTCCTTAGTCTATCCCCCCATAGCTCAAGGGCCACCACAATGGGAAATAATTCAAGCAACAGCAAATTGCGCGTAAGGCCCTCTGCGACCCACTCCACGGGCCATGGCGCCGCGCACCATGACCCGTGCAGGTAGGCCCCAAAACCAATCCCTCCAGCAGCATCCGTGAACAATTCCAATTGGGCACTGCTACGCCGAGGAGCCGGCCATATCAATACCCCATTGAACCGTTCTAAAAAGGAACTCCATATTTTGAGATCCCTCTTTAGCTCCGCAGATAAACGCACGAAATGCAACGGATGCCGGATCCCTGCCATGGCGCGTTCGAGTTTTCTGCAGAAAACCCGACCCATCGGGATAACTCTGCAAGCAAAATGCAGCAAGCCAAGTAGCGACTGGAGCTGGCGCAACTGAAGCTTGCCCGCGCACAAAGCCACTGAGACCACCCCTTGCAGCCGTTCAAGCTTATGAAGGGGAAGCCTACAGCAGCCGGCTAGGGTATCTATCTCTATCCCGAGGAATGAGAGGCAGGTGACTGGCCCCTCCGTTTTTTCCGCTGCTATGGGCACCCCAAAAAACTCAAACAACCGCTGAACTACTCCCAATAGTGCTGCGCAACGTGAGGACCCAGCCGGGCCCACGCATAGAAAGTCGTCTAGGTAATGAGCCAATCCCCACTCCCCCGACTCCCTCTGTGCGCACCAGTGCAAGAAAGTGCTAAAACGCTCGAAGTAAGCGCAGGATATCGAGCAGCCCATGGGCAAGCACCTATCCACGTAGAAACCTGTGGGTAGCCGAAAGCCCATGAACCGAAACGAGTCCGGATGCAATGGAAGCAGGCGGAACGCCGATTCCACATCAATCTTCGCCAGCAACGCTCCCGCGCCAAAATTACGCACGATAGCCAAAGCTTGTTCGAAAGACTGATAACTGACCCGGCACAATTCCTCGGGAATTGCGTCGTTCACCGATGAGCCTGGCGGATGAGACAAATGCTGAATAAGCCGAAACTTACCCGCCTCCTTTTTTGGGACCACCCCCACCGGGGAGAGCACCAAATCCCCGATCGGAGGGGTCCCGAAAGGTCCCACCATTCGCCCCAGGCTCACTTCCTTAGCAACTTTTTCCAGCACTACGAGGGGCATGTCTATGGCTGACTTGAGGTTCCTGGGGGATTTCGTGTTAACTACGCCTTGAATGGGGAGACGAAAGCCAAAACGGAATCCGTCTGCCAGGAAAGTCGCGCAAGGTCTGTCCGGGTAATCGCTCAGCCAATGGACGATGCGATCCACCCGAACAGGGGAGGGGGCCTTACTGAGGAGCAACCCCGGAGGCTGGCCTAGGCGGAGCGGCCCCTTGCCTGCCACGGTTGCAATCCCTGACGGGGTGGGGTCCCCAACATCGAGCGCAGGAATGCTTAAATCTACAGCGGGTTCCCAGGTTGCAGCCGACCCCATTGAAGCCAAAACATCTACCCGCGGGTGCTCCACCCGCGTTGCTCCGAAAGGGGGGCGGGGGTCGCCTAGCCACTGTGCCCGCCGCCATAGGGGCGGGAGGCGCAGGAGGAGGAGGGGCAGGGGGCGCAGCGGATGACGCCGGCTTCTTGCCTACCCAAAGCTCCACGTCCTTGCATCCGAAATCTATGATGGCTGACCCCGACTGCTTGTGCCGGAAGTCCTCATCATATGATTTCCATGCCGTGCCGCCATCTGACGTGAACATTTCATGAATCATGTGCATATAACGCACCATATTCATGTGTTCTTGCGGCCTGGTCTCTAAATAGCATGCAGCGAACATGAAAAGCCCCGCCTGCCATCTATGGTAAGTGCAATACGCTGCCTCCCCTATACCCCCTTTCTTCTTTGCAGCGCGATAGTCCTTCTCAGCCTGCGCAGTCATAGTGAAGAAACTCACGAATTTCCCTTCATTTATCCGCTCCTGCACGCTCCTGCGCAAACCCCGACACACCGCCGTATAATCACAGCGCACCACATTCCCTTTTGGAAAAAGTGGTGATCCCGAACTCCCGCTGGTGGAACGGGAGTACCTACGGCGTCGCCTAGAACGCCGATGTCTCCGCCGCGACTTACGCCCGCCCTCCTCATCCGACGTCCCTGAATTGGACCCGGAGGAGGAGGAGGAGGTGCGTGACTTGCGCCTGCGCCGCTTCGCCTTACGCGCTGACCCACCTGATGTTCCTGCTACCGCAACAGCCATCGTCTGAGTTGCTGGGCTGGACGTGCCCCCGGAAACGACCAGCGGGCCAGATGTTGACGCCTCCATGTTCGTTGTAGCCACGGGAACAGCCGGCATTGGAGTAGGCATGACATTTTGTGACACAGACACATTGGGGAGCAGCGCGGTGGAACTACTCGCCTGTGACCCCCTGGGAGGAGAACTCGGCGTATTCTGGCTAAGCAGCGGGACCAATACCGACACTAACTGGCGCCACCTATCTTCCGCCTGTACGGCCCCCCCTGCTTGTTGCGTCTGCTGACCCGTTACTTCGGACCCAGTGCCGCCTGGGGCACTTCCCCCCGCCGTGCACCGAGGCAATAGCCTGGCTCTCCTCAGCCATCGCCTCCTGGCTAAGTGCAAAGGGGACATACCCAATATAGCCTGGGATGGGGGGGGTTCACCACCTCCCCAGAGCCCCCCGTCCCCGTGCATCCTGACTAATCCTGCGCCCGCCCCTGGCCACCCTGCTGGCCGGCCTCGGTATATTTGAGGGGCGGTCGGCAGGTGGCACCTCTACATAACTTCTGGCCAGCCTGCTGGCCAGAATGGGGATGCCAGATGGGCGCCCTGTGCCCCCCACCGCTGCCCGCCTCCCTGCGGGTGTCTGCCTTATAGCAGGCACCGCCGCCGGCCTAGCGCCCGCAGCGGCGCCTCTCCCGCTATTACTGCGGTTATTTTCACCCCGCGCAGCACTGCTGCGAGCCCCCCTGCCGCCTCTCCCCCCCCTTGCTGGACGCGCTGCGGCCGGGTGTCCGATGGCGCGCCTCGCGCCAGGGCTGCCGGCCGCGTCATCAATGTGGGACCCGCGCCCACGTGACGCCCTCGCCACTGACCGCTGGACGCCCGCCGGACTCCTGCGATCACCCCGCCACGGGCCTGGGGAGGCCCCGGCGGCAGTACCGGCTCTGGGTAAGTCCAGCGCGTCAGCCAGACGGGCTGGGGGGCGCGCGGTCCTGGACGGACGGGGCATCAGGCCTGGGCTCTTCCCACTCTTAAACTCGGGGGCACCACTATAAAGATCCTGCTAAAACTCTGGGCAACTAGCTAGATAGAGAGAGGGACAGAGAGACAGGACAGTGTGAAATAGGCTATGGAAAGAAAGAGAGTTAGGAAGGAAATTATCAGGGACAGCCAGGAGCCGGCAAGGCAGAGGTCTTACCGGTTCCAGAAAATTCCCAGAGAGGAAGTCTCTCTCTGGTCAGCAGACCCTTCTCCCCCACCTAGCTCCCCCCACTGCACCCATTGGCTGCCAGACGCAGCCCTTCCCCCTATCTGTTCCTCTAGGCAGCATGTAAAGCCCCTTCGGTGATTTATGTCACCTCTCACTTAATCAGCTATCGGTGTTCCTTTATCGCACTTTTTTAATATCGCATTTTTGCCGCGAATTCGCATATTTAATGAGGTGCGAATTCTGGAATGAAAAGTGTGATTAGGTGCGATAATGTGCGAATTTTAGGCATGAAAATGTGCGAATTTTAGGCATGAAAATGTGCGAATTTAAGGAAATGTGCGATTTTTTGTTCATCAAAAAATAAAAAAAATGGCGTGGGGTCCCCCCTCCTGAGCATAACCAGCCCCGGGCTCATTGAGCTGGGGCTGGTTCCAAAAATACGGGGGACAAAAAGCATAGAGGTCCCCCGTATTTCTGAAACCAGCCCCGGACTCTTGGACCGGTCCTGGTTCCAAAAATACGGGGGACAAAAAATCTGGGGGTCCCCCGTATTTTGAAACCAGCACCGGGCTCCAACAGCACTCGGTGTCATGCCACAGCCGGGGGACACTTTTTATATAAGGTCCCCCGGCCGAAACATGAGCACCGTGGCTGGTCAGCCTTGGACGGGGTACCTGGAGGAGTGGGGACCCCCCCATAAAGGGGTCCCCCCCAGGCTTCACCCGTCCAGGGCTGAAGCCCGGGGCTGTCACCGGCGTCCGTGGCCAGTGGACGCCGGCCTGATAGTGTTAAATCTTCCATAAATAACATTGCTTGATACAGAAGAACTACAAGTGCCAGCAGACCTCCCCCGCATGCTGGGACTTGGAGAACCACAAGTCCCAGCATGCGGGGCATTAATGGGCCCGCTGGGACTTGTAGTCCACCTGTAAAAAGAATGTTTAAAAAAACACACACACAGAGAAGTAAAACTTTATTGCACACACACCTCACTTTTACACCCACATACTCACCGATCCAGGATCCAGCGCTGGTCTCCCTTCTGCTGCAGAGCCGGCTACCCCCGCACTGACAGCGGGGACAACCGGCTCTCTCCGATGCCGCTAACAGCCTCTGTAGCGCTGTCCCAGCGCTACAGAGGCTGAGAGCGTCTTTGGCTTATGCGTCTCCATGGAGACGCATAGCTCAGCCAATCAGGGCTGAGCTATGCGTCTCCATGGAGACGCATCGGCCAATCACGCTCTCAGCCTCTGTAGCGCTGGGACAGCGCGACAGAAGCTGTTAGCTGCATCGGAGGAAGCCGGTTCAGCCCGCTGTCAGTGCGGGCTGTCCGGCTCTGCTGCAGAGAGACCAGCGCTGGATCCTGGATCGGTATGTATAGCGGTGTAAAAGTGAGGTGTGTGTGTGTAATAAAGTTTTACTGCTCTGTGTGTGTTTTTTTTTAACATTCTTTTTACAGGTGGACTACAAGTCCCAGCGGGCCCATTAATGCCCCGCATGCTGGGACTTGTGGTTCTCCAAGTCCCAGCATGCGGGGGAGGTCTGCTGGCACTTGTAGTTCGCCGGTAAAAAGCAATGTAATGATATTTATGATGGATTTAACCCTATCAGGCCGGCGTCCACTGGCCACGGACGCCGGTGACAGCCCCGGGCTTCAGCCCTGGACGGGTGAAGCCTGGGGGGGGGACCCCTTTATGGGGGGGTCCCCACTCCTCCAGGTACCCCGTCCAAGGCTGACCAGCCACGGTGCTCATGTTTCGGCCGGGGGACCTTATATAAAAAGTGTCCCCCGGCTGTGGCATGACACCGAGTGCTGTTGGAGCCCGGTGCTGGTTTCAAAATACGGGGGACCCCCAGATTTTTTGTCCCCCGTATTTTTGGAACCAGGACCGGTCCAAGAGTCCGGGGCTGGTTTCAGAAATACGGGGGACCCCTATGCTTTTTGTCCCCCGTATTTTTGGAACCAGCCCTGGCTCAATGAGCCCGGGGCTGGTTATGCTCAGGAGGGGGGACCCCACGCAATTTTTTTTGTGAAAAAACACTTTTCCACATTTTTTAACACAGGGCCATGCACAGATCTCTATGATCTGTGCAGGGTTCTGGCCAAATCGCATATCAGAACCTGGTCTGATTTTTTTGAGATTTTTAGACACATTTTTCAAATTCGCATCTCATTAAATATGCGAATTGTATACTTTTCAATGTGAAAACATCTGGATGCGAGTTCTGGCGAAAACTAAAAATCGCACTTCTAAAAAGTGCGATTTCGCGGCAAAACCGCACTTTTTGCCGATTTTCGCATCTCATTAAATATGCGAATTCGGGAAAAAGTGCGAAAACGGCCGTTTTTGCGATAAAATTCGCCAAAGTCAGATTATCTCATCCCATAGAATGTCACCCCATGGGTTTATGTAAATGATTCTGATTTCACCATTCAGCCTTAGAACTGGTTGCCACTTTAAATGTAGCTGCAATCTCGTTGATGTCCGGAAGCTTCTGGAAAATTACAGGCTATTACAAGTACCCCTAATTTTTTGTGTTGATAGTACAATGCAGAGCCGTAACTAGACATGTTTGTGTCCTGTTATAGCAACCCCCTCCTAGTGGGGTTCGTATGTTTTGGAGAACTGACTGGTACGAATTGCTAACTGTTCATTCCTGGGGCTTCTCTCAAACTTTGCATGCCCACAGCAGAGAGGCGGGTGGTTCCCCAAACTCAACTAGGTAAATATCACAATAAATATAAAAAATGTTCAAATTATTTATCAAAAACGACTGTTTCTGTGTTTCTAAGCACAAAAACCACAGTAATAACACAGCACACACTTTACCACAATAGCATATACATCATATTAATATGTAAGAATATCCAAATTTTATATTTTCTACAATCTAAAGCTTACCCTAACTTTGTTACTAGGTAAATGTAATGTACCAACTAAGTTACCACCTTGAGGGTGACCCTTAAACAACCTTCAATAGTAGGCCATGCATTCACTCTTTTGGATATAGAAACAATTTACTTTAAAGCTTTAAAGTTGTTTTAGCTAAATAACCCATACAAAACTTAAATACCAAATTTTAGTTCATGCGCATGTCCATATACTGTACGTTGGTGCACTTCCAGTTACTTTTGTAATGATTTCTAGAAATATAGTATCCCATTTACTCAAGAACGCTTTCTGAGATTCATGTCCTAAGGATGGTGACCGTTTACTTATAGAAATCCAAGCACGCTGACTGTCCATACTCCCTGGTGTACAGTAGTTGCTGTTAAAGTTCATTTTCTCTGAGCACCTCAGTTAATGTTATTATATATAGCGATGCTGGCTCTCCTAGCCATGAGTGCTAGGGTCTCCCTGCAATCTCTCTCTCTCTCTCTCTCTCTCTCTCTCTCTCTCTCTCTCTCTCTCTCTGTGCTGTTACATTGGTAGTCACTATCACTTACACAGTTCCCTCACAGGCGGAGGCACTTGTTTGTCTCAGTGTACCTCCATGTGTTTTTCCCTGCCACAATGTAAATCCCTGCTCCTGTGCTATAGTTGTGCTCCTTGGATTTAGCTATGTACTCTCCTGTAGCATTTGTGAGGTGTGAGTCCTGGCACTCCTGTCAGTTGTCCATATTGCAGACTCTGCTTCAAAAGTGACAGCTCTCCAAATTTGCTGAAGCACAGCTCCCATTCACCACACGCACTGATGCTGGCTTGTACCTCAGCACTACCCGATCATTAGCTCAAGTATTACAGGTATATAAGATGCTGTCTCCTGATGATCACCGCTTGTAGTACCTCAGCAGCACCACTCAGCCATTACCTCAGGACAGGCTCCTCACAGACAGCGCCTGCTCTGAAAATACACAGTGGGCCTTGTACATGACTCCATCAACTGACACTCCCTTCAAACTGTCACTGACCTTACCACCTGACACTGGTCATGTGACCTTCCCCTGACCTCTTAAGCATCTCCCGAGGCTGCTTGAAATACACACTGTGACAAACGTAATATATTGCTTAGGTGGGTGTTACATAGTGCTAGAACTAGATTTGGCGCCCCCATATTCAAAGTAAGGACAATACATAAAATGGACTGCAGGAGTTAATTTCCACCCCCAATCCCCCTTTTCACTGTATGCTGCAGCAGAGGCGGAGATACTGTAGTGCTGGCAAGATGGTGCAGGCGCGGGCAGATAGCGAAGTCGAGTGTCCACCAGCTCTACAGTAGTGCGGTGAGTCCTAAAAAGTCACCGCTTATCTGTTCATATATTAAAGAACATTCATATGGTATGGCATGGGAGCTGTATATTGTATCTGGCTGATGCTAAAACTGTATTTTGTTGCTATGTTATACATGATAATTACAATAAAGTGAATTGTATCACATCATTAAGGAGCCCATAGGGGACAGCATCTGGGCCCTGCATGCCAGAGTGAGAAGCATCCGGGCAATAGACGAGAGTTCATAAATAAAAGACCCCCCAATGATTGTTAGAGAGGAGCAATGGAACAGCATGAAGGATCTGGGCTGTGTTTTGCCTCCTATCAGGGCACCCAGCAGCCGAAAGAGCTGGGCCTGAGGGAAGAAGCAGAGAGGGCAGCGCTGTGTAAGGTAGCCAGCAGAGAGAAGAGAGGTGCTTACAATGTCATGGATGGCAGTGGGTAGTAGTAGTACGTTTATTTATAAGGCGCCGCAAAGTGTCCGCAGCGCCGTACATAGCAAACAAAAAACAAATGACAATGTAACGTACAGGGTGTGTTAAAAAATACAGTATAAATAGGGGTATAGCTGGTAGAAATAAAATCAGCATCAGTTCAGAAGTAGGTGTCAAATTGTCAAGGAGACTGAAGATGAAGTAGAGGAAGGGAAGAACAGGACAGGAGGACAGGTGAGGTAAAGAGGTAGGGTGAGTACGTGAGGCAGGAGGACCCTACTCATAAGAGTTAACATACTAAAAATAGGTGGGTGGACGAACGAAAAACAACAGGATAAGTAGGAATGGAGGGGAACGGAGGCAGGATAGGAGGATCAAAAGAGGTTAGGAGGAGGGATAGGCTAGTCGAAAAAAGTGGGTTTTAAAGAAGCGCTTGAAGGAGGTAAGGGAATCAGAAAGCCTGATGGGTGGCGGGAGGTTGTTCCAGTGCAGGGGGGCAGCGCGAGAGAAGTCTTGGACACGGGAGTGGGAGGAGGTGATTAGGTGAGAGGTCAGTCGGCGGTCAGCGATGGAGCGAAGAGGACGGGAGGGAGTGTGGATAGAGATCAGTGAAGAGAGGTAAGGAGCGGTGGAGGAGGAGAGAGCCTTGTAGGTGGTGGTGAGGAGTTTAAAGAGAACTCGGAAAGGAATGGGGAGCCAGTGAAGAGATAGACAGAGGGGGGAGGCGGAGATAGAGGTGGGTATTCAGCACTGTTGTGAGTAGAGAGTTGTGGCAAAGCGAGAAGCAGATTATCACCCAGCAACACCTAAGACAGACAACCTGGAGTACTCTGCATTGCTGTCATTAATTCCTGTGAGTGCGGCTGATGTCCTGTGAGTGTTGCTAAGTGTGCCAGTGGTCAGACTCTGGTGCTGCTCACTCCCAGTGCGGTAGTTACTGCACTGCCAGTAGTGCACAAAGATGCTATACATCTCTACACTTACCAGTTGTGGGCCCAGCAATATGGACTTTGCCGTGACTGTCAGTTTTACCTCAAGGTGACCTGTGCTGTGTGCAAGGCAGATGTGGCACACCCCTAGCTACAGCCCTGTTAGAATTAGTAGAAAACATAGGTGCATCCATTATTGTCCCAATAGTGCATACAGCTGTTTTTTCGAAGCGTAGTTGCTGCCATTGAGAAGCCCATGTACATTTCGACAGAGTGGTCTAAAATGTTTTTAAGCTGACCCTCACCCTGCATCTGCTATACACTATAGCACGGAGAGACACAATGAAGGGTCCCTTTGTCATAATGTTAACCAGCTACAAATGGGTCAGTCTAGTACTGGCGACCCGTGGGAAGTCAGGAACTTCTCCCTCACCCCCATCTGAGTGACAAAGTTCAGAACAATTCCCTGCACATCTGCTGGCAGTGAATGCAGGGTTTAAAGCAATAAGAGAGTTAAACATTAAAACGATTTTTATGGTGGATTACAAATCACAGCAAGCCTTACCTGAAATGATGTCACCTATGGAACCACAATAGACAGTGCATGCAACAAACACAGAAAGGTAGTGTACAAGTGGAAAAGCCTCATAGGTGGTAGTGGCTAAAGGCTCATACACATGAGGTGATTTAAAGGTATTTCTAAGCAATCTGATTAGATCACTTAGAAATTAGGGCACACATTGCCTCCTGAATGTACCCCTCAGTGATGCTCCCTATCACCTGACTAGATCTTGGCTGCATACAATCCAAATCTAGTAATCACCAGTGTTCTCTCACCAGAGATCACTGGCCAGCACACAGCTTCAGCAGAGCTCCCCGTCACCACGTATTTACACAACAATTTAAACGATAGACATAAGGTTATGCTTACAAAGAAATAAGAATAAAATAGGGTTTGAGGTAACAATATTGTTAGATGCCCCAAATGGTTCTTATCTGCCATCAAATGCTATGTTTTTATGATGGGAATATGGCTCCTTGACTGTATGCTGAGAGAAGAAAGTCCCACAGAAAAGTAAATTGTGCAAAAATTCATATTTAATATGTTATTTTACGTACAGTACCTAACATATCTTTTCCAGAATATTTTTTCATATTCTAGCTCGTATGGTGTTGGTGGTGTTCCCAGAACAAATTGGTGCTTATGCATCAGTAACTCAGCAATTATGTTGCTTGCTTGGTGTTATTAGCCCTAGGAGACTACATATAGCTGGATCCATAATGCCTCTGGGTCTGTAGTAAGCGCATAGGTTGCTACAGTTCCTACTTCCCTACTTTCAAAAAAAGCATTTTAACAGCTTTGATGTTTCTTTATTTTCCAAGTGATATAACAGCTAGATAATGTGTTTTGAAGCAATTATTTAAGAAGTTTTTCAAAGCATGTGCAATTAAAAAAAAAACACTATAAAAGTCACAGAAAGAGTCTGCACAGATGGCTAATATGTCTACCCTAGTTCATGGAACCAGTTATGCAAGATTCACGGTACCCTTTTGTAGCATATTAAATGATATACAGTAGCCACTCTATTTCATCCACCAGGCTTATGCACTTCAACACATACTGTATTGCCTGTAAAGAAATGCATATTTAATGTAATGAAAAACACATGCCCTGTAATAGAATATACATCACCAGTAAATGAATACACTTCCTTGGGCTTAAATCACTTGTAACTCATCACTCTTGGACACCCAGTTACTCATGATTCCACTAGATAAAGTTCCTACAGTAATTGTACTCCTCTACACATATACAGTACTTTTTAAATGTCATTCCTTTTAACAGTACATATATACTCTATTTTATATATATTCTTATATTCCATGTATGTATGTATGTATGTATATCTATATATATATCTATATATGTAAAAAAACAAGAAAATGAAGCGCACCAATCAGCAATAAATCAAAATAATTTTACTTGAATAAATGCTGACATACATGAGGTTAAAAGTAGGTAGCTTGCCGTGTGGACTAGGTGGTGTAGCAGGACCAGGCGCCGATGATGACCGCAGGCAGTGATCAGTTGCAGGCGGAGCGGAGCAGGTACACAGCAGCCGGCCGGGAGCTTCCACAGATTACAGCACGGACCAGACCAGGACGTCACCACGTCGGAAACCAGTAACCACGCCCAACGCGTTTCGTCACAGCTACGGACTGACCCTCTGCTTCAGGGTGAAATATATATATATATATATAGATCTCTTATATATTTAGCCAGATCTGTGTGACTCATCCCTGTGTGTATAACGCTGGGCGGGGATAGAAGAGAGTGAATGACAGCGTTATACACACATAGTTTCTGCCTTAGGCCCCTGCCCAGCATTATAAACACAGGGATGAGTGACAGATCTGGCTAAATATATGAGATCTGCCTGCACCCCCCCCCCCAAAAAAAAGTCTGCCCACACCCAAACCCCCCCCGCACGTCGGTCTGCCCACACCCCCAACCCCCTCCGCGGGTCTGCCCGCGCACACCCCCCCTCTTGAGTGTCTGCCCGCAAACCCCCCCGCTCGCGGGTATGCCCCACCCCCCGCTTGCGGGTCTGCCTGCACCCCCCTTGCGAGCATATCTGCCCGCACCCCCCCTACTGCATGTGCAGTTCTGCCTGCTCACACAAACACACATACACCCCCATGAGCAGCGGGTCTGCACGCACCCCCACCCCCCCCGGCGGACCTCCCCGTGTGCAGGTCTGCCTGCACCCCCGCAAGCAGCGAGTCTGCGTGCAAACCTCCCCCCCATGACCAGCAGGTCTGCCCGCAACCCCCCCATCAGCGGGTGTGCACAACCCCCGATCAGCGTGTCTGCAGGCCCCCCCCCGTGAGCGGGTCTGGTCGCACCAACCCCCACCCCAAGCGGATCTGCTCTCACCGCCCCCCCCCCAAGCGGGTCTGCCCACCACCCCAAACCCCACTCCAGCATGTGCAGGTCTGCCTGCACACCACCCACGCAAGCAGTGAGTCTGCACGCATACCACCCCCCCCCTGGGTCTGCCCGCATCCCCCCCTTAAGTGGGTCTGCCCATCCCCCTCACACCCCTGCATTTGCAGGTCGGCCTGCATCCTTCCCCCCTCGAGCAGTGGGTCTTTCCGCACCCCCCTTCTCGCTGCTGGAGCAGCAGATATGCCCGCCCCACCTGGAGTGGCGGGACTGAGCCCCCCCTGAAGCAGCGGAGGGTCTACCGACGCTGCTGATTCAGCTGGGGGGGGGTGCGGGCAGTGGCGTAGCTTGGTTTGGGGCGCTCCCCCGCCGTTAATGGGGGGGCGTCTTCCCCCCCCGGCCGCCAGTGCCCCCCCTCATCGCCGCAGGCTTACCTGTCTGCGCGTCCCGGCTCCCCTCTTGGCTTCAATTAATAATTCTATGCAGACGAACCATGATAAAATGGCCGCCCCCATACAGCAGACAGTTTCAGAGAACTGTCTGCTTTATGGGGCGGCCATTTTATCGTGGTCCGTCTCCATAGAAGCCAGGAGGGGACCTGGGACGCGCAGACAGGTAAGCCTGCGGGGGATGGGGGGCGGGGCATTACTATAGCACCGCAGCCCCCCGGCGCCCCCACATGCACAGCGACCGTGGGGGCTGTGGTGCTATAGTTACGCCCCTGGGTACGGGCATACCCCCTGCTCCGGGGAGTTGCAGGCATACCCGCTGCTACAGCAAAGAAGGGGGGGTGTGTGCAGACCCACCGCTCTGGGGGAGGGCGGGCATACCCGCTGCTCCTGGGGTGTGTGGGCAGACCCAATGCGGCCAGCAAGGTGCAAGGAGCAAGGTGCGGCCAGACCCAATGCTCCGGGGGTGGGAGGTTACGGTTGTAGCCCCTTACGATGGTGTGAAGAGCGCCCGGAAGGCACGATGATTTACCTAGTATATAGATATATAGATAGACCTATCCTTCCTATGCTATTTAGGTAAGTGTGTTTGCATTTGTATGTTGTTGTTTCTTGATTTGAAAAAGGAATTAAATCCAAAACGTTATCACCTAAATGTACCATGACTAGTAGTGATTTTCCATGCTGAATCCAAGTGAGTGCTGCTCACCATATCTCCTGTTTATTCTACTGGCGAATGCACACTGGTGACTGACTATTGGAAACGATGTGCAGCTCGACGGGACATTATATATATATATATATATATATATAGATACCCACAATAGTGTCTGATGACTTCAACAATATTTTCAATTGTAAGAAAATAAATAAAACTTATGTATAAAAGAATAATACACTTGTAGCTTCTTGTTTTTTGAAGATAATTTTTATTTTGTTTTCAAGAGCTTTAAATCGCTTTTCGTCTCTCTTGGACCGGGACGACTATATACTCAGATTGCTGGCCTGCACATAACACCGTGCATATAACACCGAGCAGCTGGAGCAGGCAGGGTACTACCATGCATGGGTGAACCATCGCTACAATTTTGTTGATCCGGACACCGGGGTTCACACCCAAAACATTGATCGCCTTTGGGGATCGTGTAAGTGGCGTAACAAATGTCAAAGGGGCACTGCTCGTCAGAATCTGGACTCCTACCTACAGGAATTTATTTGACGAAAGACTGTTGGTGCAGAAACCACGTTCCAGTGTATACTTTATGCCTTAACTCTGCTCCCACAGGCTGATAAATTTGACGACACAGAAGCAGACACAATTGCATCCACTTTTTCTGCAGTTTCTGTCAATGCAGATTCAGAAGAATAACTGATTCATTTTTTTCTTTCTTAATAATTTCGATGTTCTTTTACTTTGTTAAGTTGCGTTCTTCATATTATTATTATTATTATTATTATTATTATTATTATTATTATTATTATTATTATTATTATTAACAATAATATTAACTAAAAAACAGTTACCAGTTAATACAGGTCGTCATTACTGTCTCAGATGTATTATATGGAGGGTGTGAATGTGTTCCTGAAACACCCACACTATCCACGCCAGCCCGAAGCGTGGCGAGCGCACACATTACGGGTCCTCCCGACCTTTTTATCCCCCTACTATCCACGTCGGTGTGGAGTTGATTTTATAAAGTGTGGCAAGTGCAGCGAGCCACCAAACCTGAAGTGTGACGAGCGCAGTGAGCCCCGCGAGGGGACGCAGATAACTTTACATGTATTCCACTGCCCTCGCAACGCTTCGGGCTCAGTGGCTCACTGCGCTCAACACACTTTATAAAATCAACACCACGCCAACGTGGATAGTGGGAGTATGAAAAGGTTTATAGGACGAGTAATGCATCCCATCCACCGGAGAGGGGATCATGCGACCAGTATCGACCAGTGAGCCTTACATCAGTAGTAGGGAAATTGATGGAAACACTCTTAAAAGAAAGAGTTGTAGAATATCTCAAAACCAGCAATTTACGGGATCCAAAACAGCATGGGTTAGCTGTGGGAGATCATGTAGGTAAATCTTATAGACTTTTTTGATTGGGTGACTAAAATAATAGATCAAGGTGGGGCTGTAGATGTAGCTTATCTTGACTTTAGTAAAGCTTTTGACACTGCCCCACATCGCAGACTGTTAAATAAACTTGAAAGCTTGGGATTGGATTTGGTTACAGGACAGAAAAAAGAGAGTTGTAGTAAACGGAGTAAAGTCAAAGGAGGGAAAGGTTACAAGTGGGGTACCCCAGGGATCTGTACTTGGACCAGTGCTTTTTAATATTTTTATTTTTTGATATTGCAAATGGTATTGAGGGTAAAATGTGCCTTTTTGCAGATGACACAAAGGTATGCGTAGGTAGACACACCAGGGTAGACACATCATGAGGGGTAAAATAAATGATTGATGATCTAGATCAGGCATGTCCAACGTTGGCCCTCCAGATGTTGTGAAACTACACATCCCAGCATGCTTTGCCACAGTTTTGCTATTAGAGAATGCTAAAACTATTGCAAAGCATGCTGGGATGTATAGTTTCACAACATCTGGAGGGCCAACGTTGGACATGTCTGATCTAGATAGATTAGAGCTGGGGTAGCCAACCCTAGTCCTCGAGAGCTACCAACAGTGCATGTTTTGCAGGTCTCCTCACAGAATCACAAGTGAGCTAATTAGCTCCATCTGTGTATCTTTTAAAATGTGTCAGTGATTAATGAGTGCAGCTGTGCAGCAGCTAGGTTGTCTGGAATATGTGCACTGTTGGTAGCTCTCGAGGGCTAGGGTTGGCTACCACTGGATTAGAGGAATGGTCAAGAGCATGGCAACTACAGTTTAATGCCGAAAAATTCAAAAGCACTTGTCACGGACCCACCGGTCGCCTGCTCCGATACGTCAATCTGAGCAGCTCCGGCCGTGACTGGGGTTCACTTTGGACTCTCGGGTCCTTTACTTGAGGTACACTGCCACCAGCCAAAACCTGATTTTAGCGCTTGAAACTGCGCAAGGGGCGGCTTGGCTCGCACCTGACCGCACAATACAATATACAAATGGTAACATGCTGGAGCGTTCTCTTCTGAGGCTAATGAGTCTTAAGAACACAGAACCAGGACTGAGAATATGTATTATTTATTCCTAGAAATACTAGAGAGCTTTAGAAAATAGTTACAAGATTTTACAATGATTTTAAAAGTACACACGAGTTTAAATGCAATTTCAGAAATAAAATAAAAAGGGAAAAATGACAGAACCGTAGCTTACACTTAAGTACCAATCCTGACGTGGGGGGGTCTCCACAAGAAATCTCTGGTCGCTTACAGCCTGTTTGCTAGACCCCCAGGTAGTGACACTGACTATAGGGAGAAGGGTCTTAGTTATACCTTGAAGACTCCCTCATCCCTCCCACCCTTGGGATTTTTAACCATTTCCTTTCTGAGCCTAGTTAAGGTCCCTAGATATAGGATCTTTCCCATAAAGAAGTTGTCCCTGCTTTGAAGTAGATTTTATACATTCCTCAAGTGATAAGAGGTAATTTAGTGGAGGGCCAGAGCAACTTTGGCCTGTTGGCTGGACACTATTGCTCTTCCTCCCAATCTGGTTTATGGGTCTCAGATCTTATCTCAGTTCTTATCTTACATCCTAACTCCAGAGGAGTCCACAGATGGCTACACTCCCTGGGTCACCAATAGTCCACACACATAATACATGACATGTTCTGATCTCCCACATAATAATCACAGGCGGCATGATTTTACCAAACATACCAGACATACATTGATCGAACAGATAATCATAACAGGAGGCATACGTTAATTTGATTGATCACCTGATCTGATCGTTACAACTTGGGTCTCAAAAATCTAAAAAAGACTAAGTATAGTATAAATGGCACTATAATGGAAACTACTGAGGAAGAGAGGGATCTAGTTGTCACTATTTCAGGGGACTTAAAGGCAGGTAGGCAATGTAACAAAGCAAGTCAGATGCTTTGTTGCATAGGGAGAGGTATCAGCAGTAGAAAGAATAAGTAATAATGCCACTGTATAGGTCATTGGTACGACCTCATTTAGAGAACTGTGTTCAGTCCTGGAGGCCATATCTCCAGAAGGATATAAATACATTAGAGACTGTACAAAGAAGGGCAACTAAAATGGTGCATGGCCTACATCACAAAACATAACAGGAAAGACTAAAAAATCTCAATATGCTTTGGAGCAGAGAAGGGAAAGGGGGGGGGGGGGTGTGATAGAAACACATTGAAATATATCAAGGGCTTTAACAAGGTACAGGTGGGAGACATTCTTCACAGGAAGAGGAGCAATAGAACACGAGGACATGCACTGAAACTAGAGGGAGGAAGATTCAGGGGAAATTTGAGGAATAATTACTTCACAGAAATAGTAGAAGATAAGTGGAATAGCCTCCCATCAGAGGTGGTAGAGGCATATACAGTAGAAAATTTTAAACATGCTTGGGATAGGCATATTGATATCCTTACAAAAACATAAGGATCAAATATGGTTTGAGGTAACATGTTTAAAAAAGGGGCAGACTAGATGGGCCAACTGGCTCTTATCTGCCGTCAAATTCTATGTTTCTATGTGGGCGCCGTCGCTATGTGAGAGCCGCTAACTAGGCTTGCCAGGGACGCCGGGAACAGAGATGCAGTTCCCGGCAACAGTACGGTGAGTAGCTGCCTCACGGGGACACTACGTTCACTACACGGGTTGCTGTGGAGTCACTACGCTGACTACGCAAAGCAGCCATTGGGCTACACTGAAAACGTAGCTTAGGCTGCCGCCGTGAAACTACACAAGTAAGGCAGCCATTGGACTATGCTAATAACGTAGCTTCAAGCGTAGCATAAGCTGCCGCCGTGGAACTACACAAGTACCCAATTAATGACTGTGTTTCAACCTACATATGACAATGATGACCATTTATCACCTATTTGTTATGATTGGTTAATCATACACCTGACTATAATCCTAAAAAATTGGTATTGTATTAATTTTATTTTACTCGTTATGTGATACACTGAACCATCTCTATTTTCACCTAGGTATTTCCAGTATACTAAAGTTATACAGTGGGATGCAAAAGCATAACATGGGGCCTTATTCTGGTTGGTGCGTACATTTCCGTATACTTTCGGATGGCGTTTTTTAGCCGTCTGCGCATGCGTGGGGAACGCTATGCGCATGTGCCACGCATGGACTCCGTACTTGTTCTCAATAATACCGTACTGAAAAGTGCCCCGCAATCACTCGGGAAATATGGGCATATTATGGGCGTCATTCGGAACTACACAGGGGCGTACTTTCAAAGTGGGCTAAACTGGGCGGAAACATGGGCGGACACGGGGGAGTGCACTTATTTTGGTAGGCGTGTATTCGGATAGCACGCCGAATGCACGCAAACAAAAAGGCAAGAAATATGCGGTGTCCATAAGCAAGTATTGCTTTGCGGACACCACTCGGTAATGCGCTAGGCAATCGGAACGCCTAATCAGGACGGCCGCACCTCAACCAATGTCAGCTGAACACAATACACTCACCTACTTTACTCATTACTTGTTAATTACATGCTTGTCACTGCTTCAATTGGAACCATTGCAGCTTAAATGTAACATTACTAAACACACACATATATGCTGCACTTTTCACACACTTTTACACTGCAAATAATGAACACAACTTAATATTAATAATACAAATACACATGTCACTTCGACATGTATCAATTAACCCACACAATTGGGGGAAACAAAAAACATTTATTAAATGAACTTATCAAATAAATTTCAAATCGCCACAAAATAAAAGGTAGCATAACAGGAAGACAATTAAATAATATATAATAAATCCATGTATTCTAGACTTACATAGCCACAGCAGAATCATTAGGAACACATCAGGTGGCTTCTCAACAAAAGTATAGCACCAACACTTCAAGTACAGCAGACAGTAATGGTAGCCGAAACAGGGCAACAGGGGAACCAAACATGACATTTGAAGCGAGGGCAAATGTGGGTACCCTCTGCACGGAATTGGACACAGGAAGCTGACACACACAGCTCAATGAAAGATTTGGGAAGACATAAGGGTGGAGATTAATGCGGACACTAGTTCATTTGCGGGCACGTTTGCCCCTGGCAGGCTCCTTGCCACGTGCAGCAGCTCTTCGCCCACGGCCATGGCCACGGTCAGATGGTGGGCCAGGTGGAGCAGATGCTGGGGAGGGGGTGGATCGTCTTCCCCCTCTGGCAGCAGGGAGTGCTGATGGTGGTAATGCACCAGAAACGGATGACATTAGGACCCTATTGCTGGCAACTAGCTCCACCATAAGCTCATTATGGTGGAGGAGGAGGTCATTTTGCCGCATGGCTTGATCAGACAGCACCTGCAGGCTAGCAGCAATTGACTGCTGGGTGCCAGCCATGGCCTGCTGGGCCTCAGCAATAGCCTGCAGGCTCCCAGCGATAGTCTGCTGGCTGCTGACCAAACCCTGCAACACCTCCTCGGCCCTACGCACCCGCTCTGATGCCGACACTCCCTGCTGCTGAATATTGCCAAGAACCTGCCCCCACGTGGCCAATTCAGCCGCGGTCAGTGGCTGCTGCTGCAGGGGCCTGGTACTGGTGGCAGGTGGCACAGACTCCTCAACCTTCTCAAGAGATTCTTGACCAAGCGGTGGGGATGCAATTACAACACATTCCATGCAAAATTAGAACCAGCTACTTATGGCATGGCAAATAATTACCTTCAAGCAAAGAAGCCATGACTTCCGCTGGGGCCTCGCTGTCCATGGTGCTCACCCCCCGGACCTCCTCGACTGCAATGCAGCACTCTGCCATCTCTTCCAGGGGGGTGAGCTGCAGCTTTGATGGCATGGGGCCAGCCCCAGAGGTGTGGCTGTGTTCCCACCGCTGGGTCAATTTCTTCTTGAGGTTCGCTTTGAAGTCGTGCCACCTGCAATCAAAATTTACATATTAATACATGTCACTCCTCATGTTTGCTGTAGCACCCATTGCAATCTGCACCATAATAAAACATGTGCCTCATGACACCAAACTTAGCTTCTATTAAATTTGAAAAACAACCCTTAGAAGATACACTCACACTCACCCTACAATAACTATCAATTCAATGACATGGCAAACATGTCTGTGCCTCCAAGCAACGTGACCGGCCATTGACCAACTCCATCTAATATCTAATGTAAACATTACTGGTCTTGTACTGCTCAAATGTAACACACATGAACTTGCCTCTTCTTAACGTGCTCCGTCTCATGAACTTGTGGAGCCACCGCATTAATCTCCGCCGTTATGTCCTCCCAGATCTTCCATCTCCTTGTGTGTGTCAACCGGTCCTGTGGACACTCGATCCAATCCCGTGCGCGGGGCACAAGGATGGCAAGCTCCTGTGCTTCGAATGCCATGTTTCTGGTGGTTGGTTCCTCTGTTGCCCTATTTCGGCCACGGCCACTGCCACCGCCACTGCCACGGTCATGGCCACTGCCACGGCCACCTGTCGCTGTACTCGAAGTGCTGGCCAGGCTACTCTGTTGGGAAGCCACCTGCTGTGTTCCCAATGATTCTGCTGAGGCTGAAGATGGGCCAGCTGCCGATTGGCCTGATGTAGATGGCCCATCTGGCTGCTCTTCCCCCAATGGCTGGTCTGGGTTAATGGGGACATAGGTGGTGCTGGAGTCCATGCGGCCAAATAGGTCCTGCCACTCCTGCTCTTCCTCAGATAGAGATGCAGACATGTGTGCAACCACATTGCATTTGTCTAACACACCTTTATATACTATTTCTGTAATTGGCGTACATCAGCGACACCCTGCGTTCCGTACGTCCGCGTTCCGTACGGCCGCGTCAACCGTGCGGCGCATAGGCCACGCCCCTAGCTGGGGAATTTTTAAAAAAAAAAACCTGGCAAACTTAGTAAGTCTGATTTAGTAGGTAAATGCAGATTTTTACACCAATGACCAAATAAAAATGAGGTCCGACATGAAATGTTTATGTGAATGTACATCTGTACTGAGCACTTGTTTGGTATGTAGTACAAATGACAATACCCATTCCATATGTAAATCCAGTCCACCACTTAGGCACAAGTAATCAGTGCTAGCATCCAAATCACATGTGAAAGGTCTCCAAATTCAGCCTTGATGCTAGCTACTTTTCATTCCACCTCTCTAGTGTGGGCCAGTAGAAGGTAAGTGTACTCATGGCACCATGGCCTAATATTGGGAAAAGGTCTGGCACTATTTGCAAAGTTTCTGCTGCATAGCTTTCACTAGCAACTAGCTGTTTAGTACCTTGTTGAGTTAGGTGTAAGTGGCTAGTGATGCAGACTCTTTCACCTGTTGCTTATACCCATGTTTGGTGAATGTCATAGATTATATATAATGGGTTCCCATCTTATTTTACACTGTCTGTTTAGGAGATAGTAAGTAATGGGATGGTCTGCTAAACTATGCAAAGGTACAGCAAGTGTGGGTTTGCGATGCAATGGGTTAGCCGTCTGTTCTGGCGCATACACGCTGTAACTGTCAAAATAAACAATAAAGTTAATACCAAATATCACTCTGATCAACCAATGACAGGACATGATCGCTTGATTTGGGCCATTGCTAAGATGGCGGCCTATGGCAGAGCAGCCCCTTTTTCTGCAGCAGAGCTAAGGACACTGGTCGCCGTTATGGAGACCAGGCTGGGCTGTGCAGGGCCCTTTATAACCAATCGGCAGAAGCGGAATGCGTATGCAGTGGCCCGCCGGCGCATATACGCCCGCACGCAGGTGCGGCGGACCATCGCACAGCTGGAGCGGCGGTGGTCAGACTTGAGGCGTCGCCAGCCGGATTTGCTCCAGCAAATCAGGGCCAGGATTGCGAGATGTGAGTGTTTATACATTAAATGGCCATTTGTACATGATTGCTTACATGACATTATTTAAGGCAATAAGGTCACCAGCCTGATCATGAGTTAAACATGGCATACACTATATGTGTGCTACTTCCTGTTTGACACCCTGTAATGGTCATAAAATATGTTATTGGTGAGGATTAATGCTTGTGATGCTTACAATGGCCCAAATGTCACAGCATACCTGCCATGTTACAGGCTGTGTTTTGTAAAAGCCACTAAGGAGGTGATTGCCTGTACATTTATCTCTACTTATAACCTTTGCATTTATAGCTTGACAAGGCTTAATACAAGGCTTATTGGCACTTTTTTGTTTTTTCACAAACACAGCATGGGAACGAGCAAGACAGGCCCGAGAAGATTCAGAGGCTTCCCAGGCCCAGGAGGAGGCGGAGGAAGTAATGGCCGAGGAGGTTGCCATTGAAGAAGGGGTGGCGGAGGAAGTGGAGGAAGAGGAAAGGGAGGAAGTGGAGGAAGAGGAAAGGGAGGAAGTGGAGGAGGAGGTGTGGGCAGCGGAGGTGGTGGCATTGGAGGACGAGGTGGCAGAAGAGGCGGAGGTGCCACATGAGGAGGCCACAGAAGAAGAGGAGGCCTGTGAGGTGGTGCAGGCACCAGAAATTGGTATATATACATAAAGAATCATTATTCCTTTTGTCATCTTCTATTTGCTATGTAGCACTGGTGATTCAATTGTTTTTTACAATACTATAAAGTGATAAAACAAACTGGGTAGCAACAGACACACTTAGGGGTTAGATAGGGTGGGAAAACCATCCCTTTCATCCAGGACACATATTAATGACACAGGTTGTGGGGATGGCTTTCAGGTCAATTTTAAGTGTCAATGAACCAGTGTAGTTAATCTGTATCCTGGAAGAAAGGGATGACTTGCTCATGTAAGGGTTACATGTCCCTGCTGCAAGCATACAATCTGTAGCCTCATATAGGTGAGTAGAGTTTACTGGTGATTGATCTTTCTAAACTAGATTAAGTATGACATAAATGGAGTATGGACAGGCGTGGCTTATAATGGAGTAACAAGTGGTCAGTGCCCCTGGGCCCTTCTCTAGCTTACCACCCCCTGCGGGCTGCATGTATGTTTGGCACCATAATTGTGTGTTGATTTGGTCTTAGTAATGATTTTGTGCATGGGAGTGGGTTAGTGCTGCAGCTTCACCTAACTGGCATTATGACAATGATTTCTGGAGCAGACCATCAACAGGCAAGCCATGCTTGATTGCACAAATGTACTGAGCATTCCTGAGAGTTGACTAACTCCCATGCCACGCTCCATCATATAACAGACACTGAACTTTGTTTGCTGAATTGGGATTGGTGCAGCGCGTGACATGCTTCTCAGAGCTTAGTCATGGGTGGGTTTGGATTCAGAAGGAGCACTATGACTGTGAGGTGTTCTACAGAAAAGGGTAGAGGGGAAAAAAACAGGCTTTCCATGTAGTATGTATGCATGTATGTATAGATGTATGTGTCATATATATATAGTTATATATGTGTCTATATACATATATATATATATATATATATATATATATATATATATATATATATATATATATATATATATATATATATATACACACACCTGTCACGGTGCATGTTTCAAATTTAGGTATGACTATGTTAAATGTATGCATGAATATCATTAGTAATTTTACCATTTTTAATTTGTCCACAGATGAGCCAGCCCAAGCACAAGAGGGTCTCCGTGGGGCCCTCTTACGTATACGAGGCCACATGCGCCAGGTCCTGGCGGAATTTGACCGGCTCCTGGATGGCGCTATTTAATTTTTATTTTTTGGGGGGTTTAAACTCAGTTTTGTAATGTAAATAAATTGTTTATTACAGTTCGAAGTTGTCTGTGTGGTTTTTTTTTAAATGGAAAAGTATATGTTTAACTTGTTTATAATCTTTTCAATAAGCAAAATGTAAATACTGTATATAGATGTATGTTAGGTTCACATGCTGTAAGGGTTAATGTGTGTAATGAATGTAGTAGTAATGTGGTTCAGTATATATTAGAATTTAATTGATTCAAATAGATAACAATCCCTTTTTGATGAGGTTGCCTATTTGCCTAAGTGGGCCATGTGATCGCTGTGTGTGCTCTGAAAAATAGTGTTGTATTTAGCGAAAATACTCCGCATCGGTGCGTACGGCCAGCTTCCCGTCCGTTCTAACGCGGTAAGACCGTACTTACGCTGCAAGACCGTGCAAGAATCTGTACGTGTCCACCGCACACGCAAGGTTTGTATGTCGTCCGTACACACGCCCTGTTCTTAAAGAGTGAGTCCGTCCGAATGCGGAGGACCGGTGGGCGCTTCTACGGACGATGTCCGCACGCCACCGCACAGCGTGGCGTGCGGACCGCTCCGTAGGAAATCGGGAAAGTACGCACCGATCAGAATAATGCCCATGGTGTAATCTGCAAGCTGGTATAAGGCTTTAATTAAATCACAATAATAATTATCAAAGTTATACTCTGCACTGTATTAACTAAAGGCCAATTAAATAGGACACAAAAATTTTATATTTAATTATGAAACTATGCAAAAAATAGTGCTCTCTGGAAAAGCTCAGGGCATGTCTCATTCAGCGATTTGTTACTGCCACCAGTGTACAGTGTCACAATAAACTTGGCTCCTGCCTCAGCAACCTGATCGTTATACTTTTTATGCTCTTGTGCATGGCCACCCCCACAAGTGAAGATGCTGTATAATAGCAAAACACTCTCACCATTTATCAAACATATTTACATTTTTGTTACAGCAACTTTAGGTTTTTACTTCTATTTTCTTTTCTTAGTGGATAATATTGTTAGAACAGTCATTTTTGTGAAATTACTACATTTCTTTTTTATTCCTATAAAAAAGAAAACATTTAAATAAAGGTTGAACAGTAAGGAATCTGTGATCCTAATTATATATAATATTTTTACCATTTTAATATTTTTGTTCATTGCTGCCGTATTTTTATTGTTTAAAAATGTACATGGCAGAAAGCTAAAATAAGGAAAATAAATTATGCCATCATTAAGAATGTGAAGTTTGTGAAGTCAAAAAGTATAAAAAAAAAAAAAAGTGAACAGATTTACCATACTATTTTGGCCAATTGATAGAAAGTATGGGTTTTTTTGTCAGAAAATAAGAAGGGATAAGATAAGTGATCTTGCCTGTTTAGCTCTAGTAACAACTTTAATGTATTCTTTTGTACATGTTAAAATTTTAGTAATTCTTTTTTATATAGAACTTCTGGCTTCAGCCTGCTTATTACATGATGACCAAAGGGAATATATAAATATAATACAAAATGCCATTCAACAGAATTGTAAAGCAAACCAAGAACATGGCTGGAATGATGCACCCGCACAATAAAAAAAATATGTCTAACCCATAGGCAAACGCGGGGGGGGGGGGGGGGGGGGTTCTGGTTGCCTGGAAACCCCCCCTATCTCCTGGCAAGTGCCTTAAATTATGACAACAATATCAACAACATATAATATGATCAATAGAGATGCCGCCACATCATGCAATGTAAGGGACAGAGCAGAGCTGCTGCACATGCTTAGTGTACCAGCTTCTTCTACCACATTTACTGTACAGTATGTGTGGATCTGAGTCCTCAAACATCGCAATTGACCAGAGAGCAGCTGCCAGGAGGAAGAGACCGAAGCCTTCCCTTGAAGTGGGAGATTGTGATCTTATAATGTTTTATTCTGTTTGTGTAATTATGTATTATATGTTTAACCTTTTCCTGACCACTTAACTAATTTAAATGTTTGAAGCAGCCTATACTATAGACTATCTGTACTGATAAATATTAATACTGTACTCCATACAGTATTCAGTGTATAAAAAGACAAATTTTCAGGGCTGTTAGCGCTCCCCCAGACTCCCGTACATACTCCAATGCGCGGCAGAGTGGAAAATTGTCGATTACAATTGGACACCCCCTCTAAAAATCCTGTGTTTGCCAATGTAACCTTTCTTATTAATTTGCCCCCTTTTGTTCTGCCCCCCTGAAAAAGAGACATAAAATGACATTTTATAGCCATATCTGTTAAACTCATTGAAATAAGATCAAGATCTCTTGTATACTAGCGATAATTGGTATAGTCCAGTCAACAATCGCTAAATAAAATGTGTCCAATTCTAAATGAAGCAACATTTGGCAGCACTGTTATATGCTCTCATTAGTCCATAAAGATGTCTGTTCCTATATGGCACCTGGTATGTCCAAATTCTACTCGTTAATTCAATTGTCGGAAATACACTGATGCAAGATATTTACCACTCCGCCATGATGGCAAGCATGTGCAGCTGGAACAAAGTCCTTGTGCATAAGGTGGGTCAGCTGTTAATGAAGTAGCATTAATCCCAGTTTTCCGCTGTGGAGTGGAACCAGGTGTGCTTGTTGCTTGAGCTTGTATGCAATGGCATTTCCCAAGTACTTTGGTGTGCTAGATGAATGACTGATACAGCTGTGGGGTTACCACCTGTCTGGGATTACTGTAGACATCTGGTAATTAAAATCGATGCCGGCAGGGTATCTGCCTATTCCTGGACATTTTAATCACTGAACTGTCTGGAGTAATCCCGGACAGTTGGTGGTAACCCTAAACAGCTGAAATTGGCTGGTCCGGACAATAGATAGAAGATTGAGAGCGGCATCTATGTGGCTGCAAATAAGACTGACGTGTTTAGCTTTGTGTCAAATACAGTTCTATCCAAACTATATAAGCTACTATTTTTTATTTATATTTTTATGCTTATTGATGTCTCCTATTAGAACTGATATGGATCAGAGTATGTACTCATCTACCGCGCTATCTGAGATAGTTATATGACATACCACAATGCTCTAATTTATTGTTGAGAATTATGATGTGTATATATATATATATATATATATATATATATATATACACACACACTTTTTTTTCCTCCTTATTTCCTTACTGTAAAATGATTTGGAAATAGGGCAAGTTCAGTATATTTCTTCTCAATAGAGTTTAATCCATCTGTGTTTTTGTATTTGAGATCACTTCAGATGTTTCCTGAGCACAAGGCCAGGTGTCCCGTTCACTTGACTTTGCTTACATTTTCTATATCATTGCTTTCAATTATTCATGATCTGCAATGTGTGTCCAGACAACTATTTCTGCATAGCCATCACGGTATCTGTAAAAATAGAGACTTTACGAACAAGTTGCCTTTTTACATTAACATATCAAAGTGTACAAAACATATTAAGGGTTCAATCCTGGATTCCAACTATCGTAACATTCCGACAGTCAGATTTCTGTCCCATTTTCGCCCAGCTCGATAGTATATTTACAGGTAAAATGCAATATTCCGCCTGTCCACTGTCGAAAAGGGGGGGTGTCGGCAAAAAAAGCGGGAGATCGTCGAGATTTGGCCTTGAATTTGACATGCATTTCCAAATTGCCCTTTGACATGTTACCATGCTTGCCTTTCTAAACCATTGCTTTTAAACATATATGATGGTTGCAATACCAAATAAACATATTTTATGAACTTGACAGAATTCATCAGTATATCTATTTTCAACATTTTATGTAGGACCGAGTGAAGTAGATCTTTTAAGATACCTATAGACATTTCATATAATATAAAAATAAAATACTGTGAAATATATATATCTAAAATACACTGCAGTACTGTAAATGAACAAGTTAAACGTAGTATAGAAGATTTGTGTATACAGTACCAGCAAACAGACTTTCATATCCTTATTTTACATAATATAATTGTAAATCAAAGGTAAGATAAATTATTTGCTTTAACGTGTTATGTTCTTTAAATAGATGAGTTAGTTAGATACTACTGTAGTGGGCTCAATCACAGATTTCAAAGTTACCCAGTGAGTGTTCTCCATAGAATGAAGTGAAGTGCAATGATAAAATATGAAGTAGTAGAGGAAATGAATGACGTTTTGCAATTGTAAAATGTAAGGCTGATCTGCTACATTGCTACCTCAAGGCTGGTGGATGCCCTGATTGCACAGTTTTCATAGAATGCAGTAGTATTCTATGAAGAGAGATTAATGGAAATAGAGTATACTTTGTAGGATTCCTCCTCAATCACAGATGTATGAATCTAATATGCAAATCATACTGTATGATGACACAAATGAATGCTATCTGCATATGCTTTGAAGATTATATGAGCAAAAGGAATATGTGCGACATACAGTACAGTGCTTGATTAACCAATATCCTGATTAAGCTGCAACCTAGGGTGCTAGGACTGGGGGGTGAGGGTGGGGGGTATTGCAAGTGACAGCAGGGGAATAAGGTGGCCTAATTTATTCCATGCTTCCTAGGTCCCGATGTACTGTGGTGGGTAAAGTTCTTCTGGTGAATTCCAGACAGCTGTGCCAATGTAACTTACTGATGGAACCATTACTTTATCATTTTTGAGTTATTTAGATTTTCCTATGGCAGAGGTTAAGTTCTCACCTTATAAGTAATACATTTGTGTCTATTAATACATACAGACCATGCAGAAGTCTGATGATGGTATTATTCATAGCTAGACATAGTTACAAGTTCATATATTTGTATTTTTTAGTTTATGTTAAATTATTTAAGTTATTTAAAATAAAACAATTAGAGGTGAAATAAGTTTGTGATAACTTTTGAAAGTTGGGCTACTCTAATCAGTATTCAACAATTCTCCTACATTGAATTTTAAATATGTGCCATAGCCAAAGGGCAACATTTAAACATGTTATTGCTTCTGCACTTCAAGTAGTATACCATTTTGACAATTGTACACCTATAATATCAAGATATGTCAGATAAATTTACTAATCATAATATCTTTCTGTTATTTTACCGTATGAAATATTTTGTGCATTTATAAAAGGGATGCGATGTAGATCTTGATGGACAGGATGCTGGCAGTCAGAATACTGACTTGCGACCAGAAAACCTGTGCCAAAATCCTGACATTGGTGCAAATGTCGACACTGGATTCCTGACTGCCAGCATCCTGATCGTAAATATGTGGAATGGCTTAGGGTTAGGCTGGGAGATAGGGTTAAGCTATGAGGGGAGGGTCACACTGTATGAAGGGAGTGTTAGGGTTAGGCAGTTAGAAGGGGGTTAGGGTTAGGTTGCAGGTTGGAAGGGTACAATGGTTAGTGTTAGGCACTAGCGGGATGGGTTAGAGTTACCCTTTGGAGCAGGGGTTAGATCATGCAGGGAGGGAGGGTTACAGTTAGTTGAATGCAGGGTGAATATAAGTATACATAGTGGACCCCTGATGGGATTCCCTGCATCAGAATACACATGACCACCAGTCATCCATATGTATTCCATATAGATGTGCAAATACCGGTCTAGAGAAAGAGATGTTTTAATCCCCATTATTTATAATTCAGTAAATTAATTTCAGAGGTTGAACACTATTTTGAAACACAGTGAACTAATGAGTTGATGGGCTCAGTTTCAGAACATGCTTCCCCTGGGCTAGCATTACTAAACTACCCATGTGGACTTCTATTTATAACAGTAACCAGTGGTTACTGGACAAAGCCACTATGCTTGAAGAGTCGCTATCCCACAAAGGTACACATTTCACTGTTCTGAACACTTTTATTCATGTATTGCAGCAATAAGTTATGCCAACCCAGAGGGTCCCATGTTCTGCAGTGGGTTATTGTATCGCATTGAAAATAGAGGAAAAATAAACCAGTGGAGAAGTTGCTCTGTAGTCAGATTCTAACTGCCATTTTATAGAATGTACTTAATAAATGCTACCTCAATGCTGATTGGCTGCTATTGACAACTTCTTCACTTGTCCACTGTTTTTACTGCTTGATACATACAGCCCTAAGAACTTAAATAGAAGACCATGATCTTTGTGGAGTAGAGTCCTACAAACACATATGCATAATTCTTTACTACATAAAATCAGCAATCTATAGAAAATATTAAAGTTTTCTTGCCTGTGCCTGTAGCACATGATTTAAGTTCAAGCACATATTTAGAGTTCCCAAAGAAGTGTCATATCACAGAGGAGTACGGAATCCCACAGTGAAATACACAACATTCCAGTTTCACAAACATCTTTTGAAATATGTATCTGTCTCAGACATATCGTAAAACTGTAATGCATGACTGATTTGAGATTTGTAAATACGAATTTCAAACAAACTGTGATAATTCTACTAGTTTCATTTCCACTCAGTTGCTTGAATTATATTTTCCTTTAGAATTCTGAAAAAGCCAGCCATATATTGTGACACTTCCTGGGAAGTTTATGACAGTTCTTTTATTAGTATAGCAGTTATCAAGCCAGGTGCTCGCTACAGCCAAATTAACTTTATAATGATTTCAGTATGCACAGACTGACTTCAATTAAATTGGGCAAACCAATAAAACAACAAAGCTAAGGCTGGCAATATTCTGTGCTGCCAAGTACAGATGATGGCACAGAAAATACTTGTGTTTATCTGAATACGTTCAAAGAATTTCTCTTGCGGTTATTTGTATTGAGTCTTTTAAGTTTTTAATGTCAGCTATATGGCGTATAAATGTGTTTCTGACTTGTAGATAAGGCAATAATAATAATAATAATAATAATAATAATAATTATTATTATTATTATTATTATTATTATTTTCTGAGTTTATTTTCATGACCATTTAATTTTATTATTTTAGCAAATACTTCATACACAGAATGGTATGCAGTCAGTGGATAGACAATATCTAGGTCAATAGTCACTAGGTTGACCACTAATGGTTAACAATGACACCTAAAAAGGGTCAACATACCATAGGTCAACATTGCCAAAAGGTCAGCATAAGCTTATGGTTGACAGTCAAAAGATCAATATGACTTTTTAATGATTTTTTTGGTGTCTATGTAATTGTACGTCAACATGGGCACTGTACCACTGCACTATATTCCCACCCTATGCCCACGTGGATAGTAAAATATGAAAAATTACCTTTTTGTTTTCAGTACATTTAACTGAGACCTGTAGGGAACATATTTATGTGGTGGCGTCTTGCAATACTAAGTAGTAATATTGGGGCAGATGAGTGAAGCCTGGAGAAGAGATAAATTGGAGATAAAGTGGAAGGAGATAACGCACCAGCCAATCAACTCCCAACTGTCATATTTCAAACACTGCTGATTGGCTGGTGCGTTATCTCCTTCCACTTTATCTCCAGTTTATCTCTTTGCCAGGTTTAATACATCTGCCCCATTGTCACCAGAACAGACTCCATTTTTCTGTCATAATGAAATGCATTACATACAGTAGGTGCATTTTCAGCTTGCTCACAATGACCCCCTTTGATTGTAGCCAATTCAATCTAACTTTGTTTCGAAATTGTAATTAACTTTTGAGACTCATTTAGAATGCTTTGTCTTTTATGTACTATAGTACATTCATATTTTATAATAACCATTATTCCTCTTCTCTAACTGCCACATGCAGGCCCAATATCCTGAGTTTTTATATATTACATTCTCCCCATCTACAGTACATGTATATTCACTTTATCAATCTGCAAAGCACATCTGAGGCATCTCTTAAAAAAGGTCCAATATACTTAATATCATTTTTTGCCATTAAATGATTTCACTATTTTTTATACAATAAAATATTTAACCATTACATTTGGAGTTTTGAATGAAATATAAAAACAGTATATACTGGGATTTCACGTAGGGTACATTAAATTGTGACAAAGTTTGCAGTTGTTGTCAAGAAATTCCAGCAACAGTTAAATATACAGCAAGCTTTTATACACCTTATAAAAATACTGCCAGCTCGCTCTTAGGTTCTTTACAATGTATAAAATGATTTTGACCTCGTTCCACCTTTTAGAAAAGTTAGACTATACAGTATTTATAAGTATGGCACAACTTCTTGCTTGCTTCTTTCATATAAAAGAAAAGAAAAATCTAAATGATTAATATATAAAACTGCATAAAATAAAATGATTGTGAATATATGTTATGATGCAAAAGAGGATACTACAGTATAAATATCTTTCTGTACAAAGTTGTCTCTAATCCAGTTGGACTCTTTGATGAGAAGTCAGTTATTGAAGAATTGTGAACATATAATTGAAGCCAAGCATAAAATAAAAACATAATTAAAAAAAACTGTAAGATGTGTCTGTAACTGTAACTGTAACTGTAAGAGTTGTGTAGTTCTAAGGACTGTTTATGAAGTATAGAGACAAAAAAAAATCAATTTTTTTTGTATTGGTCTGTCTGGTCGTTCTGGCATCATGCAAATGTTACTGAATGAATTTGGATTGCTTTTACACTATTGTATGGCATATTGACCTGAAAGAAACAGATATGTATTATGTAGAGGTGACATTATGGAGAGGAGCAAGAAAGGAAAAATCAGATGCTTGACACTTGTGCATTGTGATGCCACCAATTACCCTATGAAATATATGAACTCACTGCAGCTGGACTTCCACCGCACAGCATTGCGCTAAAACTTGAGTGTTCCATTCATGCTTCTGCCGAACCTGACTCTGCCCAAGTTATGCATTGGAACCTGACATAGTTAATGCTCTGAATCAATTTGAGGAAAAGATTCTAAACGGATGTGGCAAAAGTGAGACTATATTATACCACATACACCCAGTATCCTCATAGACTTCTTTTTCTAGTTGAAGCTCCTGCAGTTTTCCGAATGTTTTTGCTTCGTTAAGAAGATCAACAAGTCGCAGGAGAAAACACTCAGGGCTGCAGACATACTGTAAATATTGTTTACGAAAAAATGTTGTGATCAATATGTACAAAATAAAAAAGACATCACAATATTAGACAGCACTACTCTGTTTGTAAAGTTAGTTCCACTGAGCAATAGCAGACATCCATTCATTTGGATAGTTGGGGTTTTTGAGTTTGCATTTCTACACGCGAACGGCTTTGGAAAGTTACACACTCGACGGGGACTGCCGGGGACTTTTTTTGCAATCGCATGAGAAATCATTTGATGGTTGGTGACTATCGAATGATTTATTTTGCTAGCGGCTGCATGCGAGGAGATGTGTTCACGTACTAAGGGGATTCTACAGCGGGCATTCAGATTGGTTGTGGGTGGCTTCAAGCCATTCACTAAGTAGCAGGTGACTGTTGCTTAGCGAGTGGTGTAGAATCGCCACCAATGTTTGCAGGGGTAGGCATTTAGTACACATCAGAATAGTACATATCCATCATACATATACTGTACAGTACACAGCAAAAGTTGTTCACTTTTGTTTTAACCCATTCCTGACGCAGCATGTTTTTGCCTTCCTGACAGAGCCCTTTTTTTCAAATCTGACATGTATCACTTAAGTGGGGATAACTTTTTTTTGCTTTTACTTATCCCAGTGATTTAGAGATTTTTTTCTCGTGACACATTGTACTTCAAGTTAGTGGTAAATTTGGGTCGATACAGTCTGTGTTTTTTTGTAAAAAATACCAAAATGTCATAAAAAAATAGAAAATTTAGCAATTTTCAAAATGTTAAATTTTCTGCTTGTGAGACAAATAATCATACCACTCAAAATAGTTAATAACTAACATAGACCATATGTCTACTTTATGTTTCCATCATTATTTCAGCCTCCTTTTAATTTTTTTGGACACTAGGAGGCTTAAAATATGATTTTTTTAGGGACCAGTTCAGTTCTGATGTGACTTTGAGGGACTTGTATGTGAGACACCCCCATAAATGATGCCATTTCAAAAACTGCACCCCTCACAGTATTCAAAACAGCATTTTGGAAGTTTGTTAACCCTTTAGGTGTTTCACAGGAATTAAAACAAAGTGTAGGTGAAATTTCAAAATTTCATTTTTTTTGCAGATTTGCAATTTTAATAAATTTTTCTAAGGAACACAGTAGATTTTACTAGAGAAATGTGACTAAAAATTTATTCCCCCAATTCTTTTGTTTTCATAAATATCCTATATGTGGCCCTAGTGTGCACGTTGACCAAACCACAGGCTTCATAATAGAAGGAGCACCTACTTGATTTTGGAGCCTCCTTTTTATGAGATTATTTTTTAGGCACCATGTAGGTTTCTAGGCACCATAAGATGCTAAAAGTTAGGAACCCCCCCACAAGTGACCCCATTTTGCAAATTACACCCCTCAGGGAATTCATCTAGGGGTATAGTGTACATTTCAAACCCCCAGGGGTTTCACCAATTGTGGTACAACTGGGCAGTGAAAATGAAAAATTATTTTTTTTACACAAAAATGCAGTTCTGGCTCCAAATTTTTCATTTTCACAAGGAATGAAGGAGACAAAGCACCCCAAAATCTGTGCCCCAATTTCTCCCGAGTACGGCAATGCCTCACATGTGACCAAAAATACCATTTGGGTGCATGGCAGGACTCAGAAGGGAAGGAGTGATTTTTGGATTTTGCAGCTCAGATTCTGGTGGAATGTTGGTGGGTGCTATGTCGCATTAGCAAGACCCCCGAAGCACCAATACAGTGGAACCCCCCCACAAGTGACCCCATTTTGCAAACTACACCCCTCAGGGAATTCATCTAGGGGTATAGTGTACATTTCAAACCCCCAGGGGTTTCACCAATTTTGATACAACTGGGCTGTGCAAATGAAAAATTACATTTTTTACACAAAAATGCAGTTCTGGCTCAAAATTTTTCATTTTCACAAGGAATGAAGGAGACAAAGCACCCCAAAATCTGTGCCCCAATTTCTCCCGAGTACGGCAATGCCTCACATGTGACAAAAAAATACCATTTGGGTGCATGGCAGGACTCAGAAGGGAAGGAGTGATTTTTGGATTTTGCAGCTCAGATTCTGGTGGAATGTTGGTGGGTGCTATGTCACATTAGCAAGACCCCCGAAGCACCAATACAGTGGAACCCCCCCACAAGTGACCCCATTTTGCAAACTACACCCCTCAGGGAATTCATCTAGGGGTATAGTGTACATTTCAAACCCCCAGGGGTTTCACCAATTTTGATACAACTGGGCTGTGCAAATGAAAAATTACATTTTTTACACAAAAATGCAGTTCTGGCTCAAAATTTTTCATTTTCACAAGGAATGAAGGAGACAAAGCACCCCAAAATCTGTGCCCCAATTTCTCCCGAGTACGGCAATGCCTCACATGTGACCAAAAAATACCATTTGGGTGCATGGCAGGACTCAGAAGGGAAGGAGTGATTTTTGGATTTTGCAGCTCAGATTCTGGTGGAATGTTGGTGGGTGCTATGTCGCATTAGCAAGACCCCCGAAGCACCAATACAGTGGAACCCCCCACAAGTGACCCCATTTTGCAAACTACACCCCTCAGGGAATTCATCTAGGGGTATAGTGTACATTTCAAACCCCCAGGGGTTTCACCAATTTTGATACAACTGGGCTGTGCAAATGAAAAATTACATTTTTTACACAAAAATGCAGTTCTGGCTCAAAATTTTTCATTTTCACAAGGAATGAAGGAGACAAAGCACCCCAAAATCTGTGCCCCAATTTCTCCCGAGTACGGCAATGCCTCACATGTGACCAAAAATACCATTTGGGTGCATGGCAGGACTCAGAAGGGAAGGAGTGATTTTTGGATTTTGCAGCTCAGATTCTGGTGGAATGTTGGTGGGTGCTATGTCGCATTAGCAAGACCCCCGAAGCACCAATACAGTGGAACCCCCCCACAAGTGACCCCATTTTGCAAACTACACCCCTCAGGGAATTCATCTAGGGGTATAGTGTACATTTCAAACCCCCAGGGGTTTCACCAATTTTGATACAACTGGGCTGTGCAAATGAAAAATTACATTTTTTACACAAAAATGCAGTTCTGGCTCAAAATTTTTCATTTTCACAAGGAATGAAGGAGACAAAGCACCCCAAAATCTGTGCCCCAATTTCTCCCGAGTACGGCAATGCCTCATATGTGACCAAAAAATGGCAGGACTCAGAAGGGAAGGAGTGATATTTGGATTTTGCAGCACAGATTCTGGTGGAATGTTGGTGGGTGCTATGTCGCATTAGCAAGACCCCCGAAGCACCAATACAGTGGAACCCCCCACAAGTGACCCCATTTTGCAAACTACACCCCTCAGGGAATTCATCTAGGGGTATAGTGTACATTTCAAACCCCCAGGGGTTTCACCAATTTTGATACAACTGGGCTGTGCAAATGAAAAATTACATTTTTTACACAAAAATGCAGTTCTGGCTCAAAATTTTTCATTTTCACAAGGAATGAAGGAGACAAAGCAAACCAAAATCTGTGCCCCAATTTCTCCCGAGTATGGCAATGCCTCATATGTGACCAAAAAATACCAGTTGGGTGCATGGCAGGACTCAGAAGGGAAGGAGTGATTTTTGGATTTTGCAGCTCAGATTCTGGTGGAATGAATGGTGGGTGCTATGTGGCATTAGCAAGACCCCCGAAGCACGGTGAAATGATGAACCTAATAATCCATAGATGTGTGGTATATTTTAAAACACTCCTTTATACATAGGCCGGGTTTGTCGGGGCAAGTTTCACAGTGGAAAATAGTATCCTTTCTTATTCCCTTTTTATAGCAAACTTTGCACCTTTTTTGTGTCCTGCCCTTTCTTGCAGTGGAGGGGATTTCGTTAGGAAAATGCTGCCCTGGTACAATACGGGGGCCAGTACTAGAAGTACTGTGGCCCTCTGCCTGCTGGTTCCCAAATATTAGGCCCTTTATGACTTCCTCTTGAAAGTGCAAAAATGTCCCCCTCTGGCTGGTAGAATGGAATAGCACGTAAGCGTTATACAGTGCCATCTGGATGATATACACGGCCAGCTTCTTGTACCAGATTTTTGTTTTCCGCAGGGGACTGTACGGCTTCAGTACCTGATCTGAAAGATCCACTCCGCCCATGTACTTATTGTAATCTAGGATACAATTAGGTTTTGAGGTGTGGGTACTGGTACCTCGTACAGGGATGGAGGTGGTACTGTCTCCATGAATTGTTGTCAGTATAAGGACATCCCTCTTGTCCTTATATTTGACCAACAACATATTTTAGGTGGATTGTGCCTTCTTTCACCCCTTCTCAGTACTTGGGCAATGTGCGTTTTTGGGAGGCCTCTTTGGTTCTTGCGCACAGTACCGCAAGCTGCTGTACCTCTTGAACCAAGGGCCTTAAACAGGGGGATGCTAGTGTAAAAGTTATCCACATAGAGGTGATAACCTTTATCCAGGAAGGGGTGCACTAAATCCCAGACAATTTTTCCACTAACACCTACGAGGGAGGGGGGGCATTCTGGCGGTTCAATTCTTGAATCCTTCCCTTCATATACCCTAAACCTGTGGGTGTACCCTGAGGTGCTTTCACACAATTTATACATTTTTATGCCATACCTTGCCCTCTTACTGGGAAGGTACTGGCGGAATTTAACCCTTCCTTTAAAATGTATAAGGGACTCGTCGATACAAATACATTTTTCAGGGATGTACATCTCTGCAAATTTGGCACTGAAATGATCAATGACCGGTCTGACTTTGAATAGCCGGTCAAAGGTGGGATCATCTCTGGGTGGGCACTGTGCATTATAGGTGTAATGTAAAAATTTAAGGATTGTCTCAAAACGAGTCCGAGTCATGGCCATACGGTAAAATGGGGTGCTGTACAGAACATCTGTACTCCAATATTGCCTAATTTCTGGCTTTTTTACTATGCCCATATGTAACACCAGACCCCAAAACATCATCATCTCTACTGCATCTACAGGGGTCCACCTAGCAAATGATGACGTGGGGTTTTGAGCAATAAACTGCTGGGCATATAAATTACTTTGGTCCACCATTAAATTTATAAAATCATCAGAGAAAAATAATTTGAAAAAGTCAATTTCTCTGAGACCTGTTGAATCAAATTGGATTCCTGGGATGGCCAAAAACTCAGGAACCTGGGGCTCAAAATTGTCTTGTGGTGGGGTCCATACGGGATCAATCATTTGGGGGGGGTCTCAGCTGCTCTACGGGGGCGTCTTTGAGGGGGTCCCTCATCACTAGAGGAGGAAGAGGAGCTTAAGACGAATCCTTCCAATTCCCCGCTTGCATCACTGGCTGTGTCAGAGTCAGAGGCAAGCATGGCATATGCCTCCTCCGCTGAATACATTCTTCTGGATGACTGGGATGACATTTGGGATGACATTTGGGATGACATTTTTATTTTTGTGTTTCTGTAAGTGTAATGTTTCAACACGTGTATAGTGTAGGGGGGTACAAACTTTATTTCAACACGGGGGGTATGTAGTGTGTAGTGTGTATGTAGTGCAGAAAAAAAAATACTTTATACAGGAATTTGATCCCAATAAAAAAAAAAAAAATTGAAGGGGTTAAAAAATAAAAAAAAAAGGTCCTGCGCCAAAAATTGAGCACAGATGTTGGTCAGTAATGTCCGTCACTGAACAGCGCTCAAAGGCAACAGGACACCCACAAAAGCAACGTGGGTGTAAAAACAATTTAAAAAAAAAAATAAACCACAGCACTCTCCAAAAAAAAACAATTTAAAAAAACTGCAGAAAAAAAATTATATCAACCCTGTGCCAAAAATGCTGTTCAGTGATGTACGTCACTGATCAACGGCCACAGGACACCCACAAAAGCAACGTGGGTGTAATAAACCACAGCACTCTCCAAAAAAAAAAAACTATTTAAAAAAACTGCAGAAAAAAAATTATATCAACCCTGTGCCAAAAATGCTGTTCAGTGATGTACGTCACTGATCAGCGGCCACAGGACACCCACAAAAGCAACGTGGGTGTAATAAACCACAGCACTCTCCAAAAAAAAAACACAATATAAAAAAACTGCAGAAAAAAAATGATATCAACCCTGTGCCAAAAATGCTGTTCAGTGATGTACGTCACTGATCAGCGGCCACAGGACACCCACAAAAGCAACGTGGGTGTAAAAACAAAACCCCACTGCACTCTCCAAAAAAAAAACCTGCAGATCAGTGATGCAGTGATGCAACACTGATTAGCAGTGAGGGGCAGCAGCACACAACTGTGGGTGCAACCTGACAGGGTATATATAAAAAAAAAACCTGGACCCCCAAAAAGTTGCTGATCAGTTAATTAATTTAAACTGATCAGCACAAAAGGGGGGGCAGCAGGGGGGGCAGCAGTCAGTTGCACAGGCAGCACAACCTTTGGTGCAACTGACAGGTATATATATAAAAAAAAAAAAAAAAAAGTTGCTGATCAGCACAGATATACTGATCAGCACAAAAGGGGTGCAGCAGACACAAAATATAGCACTCTCTATCACTCTCTATCACTCTCTGTCACTCTCTGTCACTATCTGTCACTATCTCTCACGATCTGTGACTCTATGACACTGCAGCAGCAGCACACAGGAAGTCACAAGATCCAGGAAGCATCCAGCTGCTGGCAGCACGCTACCAGCGGTGATCAGGTAAGTATCAGGCAAGGATCAGGTATGTATATCACGACAGATTGGTCGGTGACCGCTCTGCACGCAATTCCAGACCGGAATGGCGTCTGCAGCGCAGTCACCGTTAGTTTAAATGACGCGCCTTGGCTGTGATTGGTCCGTCGGTCCGACGGACCAATCACAGCCTTGGGGGCAGGTGGGGTGAGGTGGGGTGAGGTGTGGTCATCACCGGTGACCCCCTCATGCCCCCTCACACCCGACGGTGATTGACACCTGTGTTACCGAGCGTCTGATTCGCCGGTAACACAGGAAACCGCTGCGACTGGCTGTTCACATTGAACAGCCAATCACAGTGATCGCCGACGGGGGGGAGGCATCGCCGCCCCCCCTGGGCATGCAGGGACATGTCTGCTGTCAGGGACAGCAGACATGTTTAAACTGTCACCGCGTCTATAGACGCGGGGACAGTTTAAAGTCATGACGTATATATACGTCATGTGTCGGGAAGTACATCCCGGCCATGACGTATATATACGTCAAATGTCGGGAAGGGGTTAAACCCCTTGAGTGCAGCAGAACCACAAGTCAGAGATTGTAGTGAATTCAGAAATGTATTCCATGATGACACAGTGACAGGTATATTTGGCAATGTGAATTCTTGAGAATACAGATGAACTGAGTTTTGGGTACAAAGTAAATGGTATCAGGAACAGCAGACTGTATCAGGCAATGCAGGTTTTCACATAAATAGCAAAAGAAGAAAACTCCATCCTAAATAGCAACAACAAAAATGCAGGTGAGCAATGTCTTGATGAAAAGCAAATGATATCAGGCATTGCAGGATTTCACAGACTCGTATAAGCTTAACTTGGGAAGTGCAAACAAACTTTCAGCTGGAAATGATGGTAATCAGATATTTCCCAGCCACGGGACATTGGTTAGCATCAGAAAATACAAGGAAGAGAGACTTGAAATCAAAATACTGTAGCTGAAACCAGGGCCGGATTATAATGGGGGCACAAGGTAGTTAGGGCCCCCCTGTGGTTGGCATGTATTTAAAAAAAAGTACTTGTGTAGTTTCACGGTGCCAGCATGGCGCCTTGCGTCTGAGTCCCCTTGCGGGGCTCACTTCGCTCGCCCACGCTGCGGGCTCGGTGGCTCACTACACTCGCCACGCTATCTAAAATCAACTCCATGCCAACATGGATAGTGGGGGTATGAACTATCCATGTTGGCATGGAGTTAAGTTCGTTTATTTTAGATAGTTTGTGGTAAGCGTAGAACCCGGAAGTAGCACGGGTTTTACACAAGTACCAAAAAAAAAATATATTTTATTTTTAGCTAAAAGCTTTGTGCATGGGAATGGGGTAGTACTGCAGCTTCACCTATCTGCCAATGTGACAATGATTAATGGTGCTGAGCATCAGAGTCAAGGCACACTGATTGCACAATTGTGCAGTGCATTACTGGGAGTTGACTAAGTCCCATCACGCTTTGCACCAAAGGGCAGAGGCTGAGACGTTTGTGCTGAGCTCTGATTTGTGGAGCTCATTACATGCTTCTCAGAGAACAGCAGCAGCAGCCTAGTCACGGGAGGGTTTTTAATTAGAGGCAGCGCTGGGACTGTGAGGTCTCCTACAGAGTAAGGTGCAGAGGGACAAACACAGGCTTTTCATGTGGTATGTATGTATGTATGTATGTATGTATGTATGTATGTGTGTGTATATATATATATATATATATATATATATATATACATAAATAGATACGTGGTTACCGGCACTCCAGTATACACATGACAATTGCCCTGGTGCTGCACTCAAAGAAATGGTTCTATCCTTGAAAACAATGTAAAATCCGAAATGTTGGAGCTCATTGCGTCTGCGTAGTCATTTTTGTGAAGTCCAAAGCAGTGCCACTTTCTACACATCTATCTATCTATCTATCTATCTATCTATCTATCTATCTATCTATCTATCTATCTATCTATCTATATCCCTGCAATTACCCATTGACCAAGTTTATACTGCCTTTACTCTGTGTTTTGACAGTGTAATATTCTCCCATGAAGTTTGCGGCCAGTAATGACAAGTGCAAGAGGGCCCTCCTGTCTAAAGTGCCCCGGGCCCCCCGAAGGCTTAATATGGCACTGGCTGAAACAAAATAAATACAAAAAAAAAAACAGTCAATAACCAGCAAGGTGCATGGAGAGGAGCAGGAATAATTAGTCAGAGAGGCAGGTCCGAGTGATTAAAGAGGGAATTCAGATTAACGTCTTTATGTGAGGAAAAAAATCCAAACATATCAGCAGCACCTTTGCTAGCACAGATTTGCAATAAAATATACTGTACACTGTGCACTTATTCTGAGATTCTCTACGATACTGACTCTCAGGGGTTCACCTCCATGTGCAGGGCAGCCATCAAGGGGGGGGGGGGGGGGGGGGGGAGACTGCGGGAACTTCAGTCCTGGGCCCAGACAGAAAGGGGGTCCAGGACTCGAGTTTATAAAGTATAATTTGTCATAAACCAGTGGTTCCCAAACTTTTTTGAATCACAGCGCCCTGGATTATCAGAATATTTTCACGGCACCCCTAGGATTAAAGTTTCTGATTTAGACAAATATATTAAATTAAGAAAATGATGTTCATATGTCATCCTTAGGTCTATTTGTGGGGAGGGACAGGATTCACTTCTTTTTTTCACATAGTTTATGACTTGCAGCTAACAGCGCTGGTTTTGCCTATTCGAATGACAAAAAATTAATCTGATTTGATCTTGGTCCACCAACCTGGGGCACCCCTGCAAGGGTCCCGAGGCACCCTAGGGTGCCATGGCACACAGTTTGGGAACCACTGTCATAAACAAAGTTCATATTTACCTTGAAGCAATGTAGAGGTTCAGTAGTGTGGCCAGTGCTGCAGACACAGGTCTCAATAGGCATACCGGGGTTTCGAGAAAGGGAAGGGGGGCCCTGCCTATTTTGTCAGTCCCAGGACCCACAATTTCTAATGACAGCCCTGTCCACGTGAGACACATAACCTCAAGGAAATAATCATTATACTGTATCTTATTTTATTGTGGTATATGTCTAATAATTAAGCTTTAAAAAGCAAACATAAAAAGGCACTGTGTTATATTGTAGGAAATGGAAGACACAGATGTATCTCTCTACATCTTACACATGTAAGGTTTACTACATAGGTTTACTACAATGCATGTGCACGTTCGCAGATGCATGTGTATTGTCACACCTGGAATCCATAGGAATTGTATAGACCAAGTGTGACTATAAGGACCTTGCTGCAAATTATTGCAATCCATTCATTACCTGTTTACAGTTAAGAAAAAGGTGGCCATATTTGTATATACAAGTATACATTTGTAGAAGATAGAAAAGTAAAAAATGTATCTTTTCCATGATGTGCGGTTACGGTAGATTAGTGTGTGATCACACCAGCAATCCATATGCATTCATTGATGCCTGTGGTTGTGACTATACTTAGCTGGCATGGCATACGACGATAGGTGCACCTGTATGTCCACATCGCTCTAACTATACAAGAGGACACAATTGTAGATAATAAAAAATAATTTGACATGTACTGTATTAATCATTTGTACAGGTGACAAAATTCTTAAATTTACCAATTGCAAAATAAATCCCAAAGTATATCTACAGTATGTAGCCTTCATAAACCTAGGGCCGGTCTTGGTCCTTGGGATTTTTTGGTCCTGTGCTGGCCTCACCCATAACAGATGTCACTTCATGATGTCATGCTGATGTGGTGGGGCTCCTGGCAGCTGGAAAAAGGCCACAGCCTGGTACGCGTATCTGCATTTTTCCTTGTGCCAAGTTTCTTTGTTCCTCTTGTGACATTTCACATGTGTTATACCAATTCTTGCGCAATTAAAAACAGGCATACTGTAGCATCCCTGGTACACTATGAACTTTTTGTTGCATATGTGATGAACATACAGTATTTTATAGCACAAAGACAATCAATGTAGGAAGACAGAATCAAAAAGTTTACTTTGCAGGAGCAGATAATAAATGTATTTTTGTTGTGAACAGTGTAACATTGGGAGTGCCTGTGTATGGTATGCTGAAAAATATGTGTGTGGAGCTCCCGTATTTACGTGAGCCAATCAAATGAGCCTGCCCCCACCAATCATTATGCAGGTATCAGTTGAACATCTTGCCATAGAGATGATCCATTGGACCCTCACCATTCCAAGGTTAGCCATCCTAGGGACAGACCATCTTTGCTTCAGAAAAATATTCTATCCATCAGTGGGATATGGTCATTATGTTGACAAGCATAGAGTCAACCCCATTAGGTAGACATGCAGAAAGGTCGACATTGGTGTAGATTGACATGGGTGTAGGTCGACAGGTCATTAGGTCAACACAAGCATTGGGTCAACACAGGCAACATGGGAAATGTCTACAGTCAAAAGGTCAACATGGTGTTTTTTTGTCAACATGTGTCGGCAGGTGGTATTTCATGCCCTACCATCCACTAGGGCAGGGGTGTCCAAACTTTTTGCCACGAGGGCCAGATTTGGTGAAGTGTAAATGTGTGGGGGCCAACCATTCAGCCTGACATTCTTTGAATCATTAATTACATCAGAATCGTCCCCCACTCTGCCAACATTCACTCTATGTCCCCCAGCCTGCCCCTTCACTGTATTTCCCCCAGCCTGCCCCTCCTTCACTGTATGTCCCCCATTCACTGTATGTTCCCCACTCTGCACCCATTCACTATGACCCCCAGCCTGCCCCCTTCTCTTAATGTCCATTAGTGCCTCCATTCATTGTATGTCCCTAAGCCTGACCCTCCTTCACTGTATGACTCCCATTCACTGTACGACCCCCATTCACTATGTACCCCACTCTGCCCCCATTCACTGTATGCCCCCCAGTCTGCCCCTGCTCCCCCTTCTCTGAATGGCCATCACTGCCTCCATTCACTGTATGTCCCCCAGCCTGACCCTCCTTCACTGTATGTCCCCCACTCTGCCCCCTCCCTTCTCTGTATGGTTCCCAGCCCCTTGTGTGAGCCAGAGGAAGGAGAGGCAAATCAGGCACTTCAAGGACAGGAGATTCTTGGGCTCCCGCTGCCCCCTCCTCCGCTCTGCATGTTACGGGAGCAAGCTTCCCCCTTGCTGCCCCCCTCCCCAAACACTGCTGTCACTGTGATTGTGGAGTAGGGTGATATACGATTGCAGAAGCAGGGGTAGGACTCCAAACACATCTGACTGTGGCGGCCGGCACCTTCTCACTGCAGCAGATAGCAAGGTAAAGGCACGCTCGCCGGGGCCCCACCTTTTGTGTCCTTCCCACATCTGATGCTTCCCACATCTGATGCTCTGCCCGCTACCAGCTGGAGGCTGCGGGGCACTTGAAATGACAGCACGGGTCGCAATTGGCCCCCGGGCCTGACTTTGGACATGCCTGCACTAGGGCGTGGTGGGAGAATAAAATAGTGTGCCGAAGCATGGCGAGCACAGCGGCCCATGCGAGGGGACACGGTGCTATGTTTCAATGTCCATGTTGACTGTGTCAACATTTGGGTAAAAGAAAAACAGTGAAAAACCCCATGTCAACCTTTTGACTGTCGACCTTGCCCATGTTGACCTAATTCTTGCGTCGACCTTATGATCTGTTGACCTAGACCCATGTCGATCTTTCTGAATGTTGACCTAATGCTTGTCGACCAACATCTTGTAGACCTAATCAATGTTCCCTCTAATTTTACGAAGGCTGTGTGCTGCAAAAGATTTTGGCTGTGCAACTCTGGAAGGATATTAAAAATTTTGTGCGTCACTTATATATAACTGGAAAATGACGTTCAGCATTTGTGTTAACTTTACTTCAAAATGATATTAAACATCTAATCATTCAAAACACAGCACACAATGTAGTTAATGGGGGAAACACATTAACTGAGTCCACAACTGCAAAAAGGGACCACTGCTGCTTTGTGCGCTCTGTTGTAATGTCTGTGCGCATGCTCGTCGTGTTGTGTGTGCGCGCACGTGCGCACAGCTTAGAGGGAATACTGGATCTTATGATCCATACCCACATCAGTAAGGGGATGAGGGTTCTGAGTACACAGATATTTCCCTGAGAGTGCCATTGGAAAGAGTACCATAGTACAAGTTCTAAATTGTATGTTTTGTGTATAGCAAGCTACTGTATATTCAAGAAACTTAAAACCATGTTAAACCTGTATGATGTGCGACAGGTAGATTTTTTACTTTATACTTAAAAAAAATGTAAATAAGATACAAACTCATTGAACAAATGAATGAATTATTATATAAGATACAGATATTAAACCATGGAAAGAACAGCGTAAGCAAGGTATATTCTAACAGGAGGATGCACCGAACATTTAGATAAATTATAGAGGTTTTGAAACTTTTAAAAATGGGAGCAAATACTGTAATTAAACAAGGCTGAGTATTAGCAAACAGCTAAAGACCTCGAATGATGATCGTGTAGACCCTGAGGCTATAATAATAATAGACTTATATCAACAGAGCAGCAGCTGCAGTTTTAGCAGTTATATATAAGAAAAAAAAACAAAAGAAAATCTGTATCTTCCTTTGCACAGAACACTTCATGCTATAAGAGCAAATACAGATTGTGTTTTGTTTAGAAACATTAATAACAATGATCACTCTCAGTTAGTATTTGCTTTCTCTAGGAAAACATATACTGTATGGAAACTTAATATAGCCAGCCAGTTCCAATGTTCTGTAAGCAAAGGGCACATTCAACCTTGCGCCGGTGCCTCCACGCACCGCACCACACCAACACCACCACCGCCCCCCCCCCCCCCCCCCGTAACCCTGCCGGTCTCCCTGAAGCGGAGATGGGCAGGGTTTGCATCGAAATCTGGGATGCTCCTGCGTCCCAGTCAGATGGAGCACCTCTCCATCTGTACCTTTAGACTGTCTGTAAATACCCAGTTTGTTGTATCACTGTATCCTATTGTAAAGCGCGATGGAATATGCTGCGCTATATAAGGAAACTGTTAATAAATAAAGAAAGAAAATTAATTGTCAGCGAAGGGTGCAAATTGCCATTGCCGCAGTGTTTAAATTCCAGCAAATGCAACCGCTCTCACAACTTTAACCCAGCTAGCCCAATGCCCAATTTTTTTTACTATAGTGCTCACTGCACGGAAGGGTAATGAACACTTTTATGTAAGATTTCATAGCCATATATTGTGGTGGGTGCTGCGCAGATTAGGCCTGGTGAAGGATTTGTCAGCAATTGAATTCACAGTGCATATTAAAAAATAACATATAAAAGGTGTGAACATTAGACACAAGGTATACACATATGAATACAAATGGAGGGGTTGAGAAAGTGGGGGAAGGGAGCGGGTTATGTGCTGCTCAATTAATCACATGCAATTGAAAATGTAAGGTTTATGATCATTTCCAGGTATATACTGTGGTAGGTGCTAAACTGTAAGGTATTAATCACTATTGGTTTAGAAAGTGATGGATTTTCCTATGGGCTGCAGGACTGTGTCAGTGAAGTCAGATGCAGTCCTTGATTGCACAGGCCCAGGGCCGGCGACAGAAATCTTGGGGCCCTATACCAAGATATGTCTGAGCCTCCCCCCATATTATATATATATATATATATATATATATATATATATATACACACATACACATACATATATATATATATATATATATATATATATATATATATATATATATACACAATTTAGGTAGTTTTGTAACAGTTGGCAAAACTACAACTGCCAGTGTTAGACAGAGCAGGGGGTCCTCTCTCAGCATAGCAACCCTCACAACACAATACCCCTTCCCATCACAGAACAGCACCCCTCACCCATTACAGCACCCACCTCCCATTCTAGCTCAAGCCCACCAAAGCATCCCTTTCCCTTCACAGAAACCACTCCGTTCACAGCACTGCACCCTACTGTACCACAGCCCTCAGCTTTCCACACAGCACAGCGCTCATCATCCATTTCAGCACACCTCTATACACTCCCCTTACATTTCAATAACCCTTTTTTTCACACCATACCTCCAATCATCCATACCCCAACTACCCTCATAGAACACAACACAGCACGTACCCTAACAGGACAGTACATCTCTGCGGCGGCTGTATTCTCCTTTCTGCAGCCTGCATCCGGCACAGGCTGCACAATCAAACTTGGCATCACAGCCTGCACTGAATCTACAGTGCTGGCAGCTGTGACGGCTGTCACGGGGAACCAGGGCCACGGATCGGATCCACAACAGAGATCTGATCCATCCCCCCTCGCCACCACGCAACCTCCTGGGCCGCATTACTTAAATGTAAGTAAAAAAAAAACCTAACAACTAAAACACAGAAAACGGCGGGATGCGGTGCAGATGGCACCTGACTGACCGACTGCCAGTACGCCCGGCCCCTGGCAGCATTATACCACAGCAGCGCTGCTCGGCTCCACAGGGTCTGTGTGCTAGAGGCAGAGAGGGACAATCAGGTAGCAGCGTAAGGACGCCATGCCTGCATTTCCGGAAAGGACCAAGTGATGCCTGGAGTGTTAGTAGTATGGGGCAGTGTTGGTGCAGTTACTTGTTTCTTTTTTTTTTTTTTCATTAATTACAGTGCGGCCAAGAGCGCACAGATTTAAAAGCCCCATTTTCTGTGCCTTTGATCACTGGGGCCCCTCCGAACCTCGGGGCCCAGGTCAAGTGTCCCCTTTGACCCCCCCTGTCGCCAGGCCTGCACAGGCCTCACTGTAACTGGCAGTGAATTACTACTGGTGTTTTATCCCTCTGGGACTACCAGTCCGGGCTGCAATAAGCAGAGAGACAGCTTCCTATAGGAAGCCCTGGTCTCTCATAAGGCTATGTACTGTAGGAGCAGACAGGAAGCCTTTGGAATCTCCAGTTACTGCACTCACTTATACTCATCTGATACTAGCTACTGCACAGTCATATAGGAGACCTATTGAATTTCTGCTGTTCATTTTTTTAACAGCAGAAATTCTGGGATAAGGCACCCATAATTTTATTGTTATACGTTAGCTACAGTCAGGGGTGGATTGGTGACTAAAATCGGCCCGGGAGAAATCACAAATTCCACAGCAGCCAGGGGGGTGGGGGTGCTATTGGGTTCACCGCCGGGGGGGAGGGGGGGGCTGTGCTATTGGGTTCGACACCGGGGGGGGGGAGTGTGTGTGCTATCGGGTTGCAGTTGCCGTCGGGTGGGGGGGAATCGGTGCTATCGGGTTGCCGCAGGGTGGGGGGTTTGCGATATGGTTGCCGCCCGGCGAGTGCTATTGGCCTGCCGCCGGGGGGGTTTCAGGTTGCAGTGGGGGGGGTTGTGCCATTCACTCACCTGGCTAGTCTGCTTCTCTCCACTTGCAGCAGCTCCAGAAGTGGCAGGGAGGACAGCACGGCTCCAGCTCCGTGGCCATCATCTTTATCCCTGGCAGACGGCCAGGGGAGTCAGCGGCGGCCCGGTCAGGGGGAAATCGGTCCAAATCCGGGCCGGCCCACCAGGAAATGGCCCGGTTTCCTGGTGGTCCAATCCGCCCCTGGCTACAGTATCAAGAAAAAAGGTATGTTAACACTACAAATAAAAAACAGATGGTATCGATAGTTAAATTGGTTTTAAACTAGATTTTATATGTTGGAGGATGGCAAAGGAAAAACGGCACTACCAAATGTATTTATTATTTATTTACAGTTACTTTTATAGCACAGCATATTCCGTTGCGCTTTACAATTGGAAACAGTGATTAAACAAACTGGGTAGATACAAACCGACATGGAGTTAGAAGGGCCCTGCTCGCAAGTTTACAATCTATAGGGATAATAGGAGGGATACATAAGGATAGAATTCCATAGGATGGCAGTCCCATCAGATTACAGGACAGTCCAGATGGGATACAATTAGATAAGAATGCTACTGGAGGTTATGTCAGAGTGATGGCTTTGTATGTAAGTAGAAGTATATTATATTGAATGCAGTAATATACAGGCAACCAATGGAGGGCCTGACAGAGCGGATCAGCAGACGATAAACGTCTAGCCATGAAGATCAGCCTCGCAGCTGCATTCAAAATAGATTGTAGCTGTGAGATCTTTTTCTTAGGAAGACCGACCTGTGATGCCAGGATCAGCTATGAAATTGAAGGCACATTAATCCCATTATCTTTTATTTCCAATCCTCAAAGTACCTATAGGGCCAGATGTATGAAAGTACGTGAGAGAGAAGTGGTATCAGCAGTGGCGGAGGCAGCCGGTGCCAAGGGGTGCAGGAGCCCTGTCTATGCTGCCGTTCATCTGCGATAGATGGGAGTGAATTTAGGGGAGGAGAGTGTATACTTCCTGTCACACAACACATTTGTTGGCAAGCTGCTCAATCAGATTGTGATGTCACTCAGGTGGCAAAAGTAATTCTGGTTAGGGAAAAAAAAACATTTTGTATCATGAGCCTGAAGCGTGGCAAGCGCAGCGTGCCCCACAAGGGGACGTGGATACCTGTGAAGCCCACGAGGGGACGCGGATACCTGTGAAGGTATCCGCGTCCCCTCGCCACGCTTCGGGCTTGGTGGCTCGCTACGCTCGTCACACTTTATAAAATCAACTCCACACCAACGTGGATAGTGGGGGTATGAAAAGGTCGTAGGACGCGTACCGCCGCCCCTCGCGGGCTTGCTGCACTTCTGGTTCACGTTTACACTTGGGGGGTTGCGTGGCTGTGCATTTAAGCATTGTAAGCACCCATTAGGGTGCTTATACGATTTATAATCGCATCCCATCGCATTGTATGGCATACAATTTTAAAATTGTATGCCATTGTAGAACATCGGCCGATATCGCGTCGCATCGCATGCGATATGGTCTGCGATGCGATGGGCGCCGTGATAGTACACAAGTACCACAATAACATATATGTCTGGGCCCAGTGTAAGTCCACATGATAATGGCTTACAACATCTGAGAGCCAGCTTACCTGGAGATACCCCTAGCTTCTCCAATGGCACTCAGGAGTCAGCAATCCCTCCTAATGCTGACCCATCTATGCCTCTTTCAACTACACAACACCTTTGTTGGCAAGCTGCTCAATCAGATTGTGATGTCACTCAGGTGCCGAAAGGGAGGGGTAATTCTGGTTAGGAAGAAAACATTTTGTATCCCAATTGCACACTGAGTGAGAAATATCTACATAATAATCAGATAATACAGAGATCTTGGTTGCATATATTTGGAGATATAGGGCTAAGCCCCCAGGCCGTACGTCAAGGCGTCTCTGTGTCACTGAGTTTTATATTGAATGCGGTAATATACAGGCAACCAATGGAGGGACTGACAGAGTGGATCAGCAGACGATGAACGTCTAGCCATGAAGATCAGCCTCGCTTGGAGATTTTTTTCTTAGGAAGACCGAACTGTGATGCCAGGATCAGCCATGAAATTGAAGGCACATTAATCCCATTATGTGCCTTGGATACTAGCTGGTAGAATCATGTCTTGGAGAGGTGCTGCACACAGTTACACTGCAGTCCCCTGCACTAAGCACCACGCTAGCAGGCTGGTGCACAACGGAACTTCGGGAGCCATGCGGGATGTACCACAAACACACACACCCCGCAGGTGCCTGCAGCATGTGTAGACAGGTGCTGGGGTTAAAGTGAAGCTGGGGAGAGGCAGCACTTTGATCTGTGTGGCATTGGGGATCTACAGCTGAAGACCCGGGAACTGCAGCCCTGAGCAGCTAAAGCCAGATATCTCTCTCTCTTTCTCCCTCTCTCCCTCACTTCCACTGCCTGGCCACTTTAACTATACACCCCCTTTAGCCTAACCATATCTATACACCCCCAACCCCCACAGCCTACAGCAGCTCTATCTCTACACCCAGCACCCCCACAGCCTAACATCCCCACCATCCCACAGCCTAACTATACACCCCCCTGTAGCCCATCCCTAGCTATACACCCTTCCACCCCCACAGCCTAGATAACTATACACCCTGAACCCCCACAGCCTAACTCTAACTATACACCCCCTGTAGCCCAACCCTAAATATACACACCCCTGCAGCCTAAATATACACCCCCACCCCACAGCCTAACTAACTATACACCATGCTGTATCCCAAACCTTACTATACACCTCAGCACAGCCTATAATGTTTACAGAATGTGGGGGGGGGGTGGAGTTTGTCCGCCGGAAAATATTTTGGCTGCCGGGAGCAAAATTTATAGTTATGCCACTGGGTATCAGCACACATTATGTGCACTAATACTGCTTCTCCCCCATGTAAGAAGGAGCTAGTGTGCGCTATGCGCCCCTGTCCATATCAGTGCTGCCATCTTAATGATAGCAGGCCAATATGCAGGGCAAATATATGAACTATCAGCAGTGCTGATCATTCTGCCTCCTGCTGTTGTCAGCTTCAACATCTGCAGGGATGAGCTGATGCATTTGGCGGTATTCAATGAGCCTGATTCGCCATGTTTTTATGGCGAATTTGTGCTGTTTGGCGAATTTCTGACTAAAACGGTGAATCACCCTATTCAATGACCACATGGCGAATACATTTCAAGGTTTTTTTCACCATGATTCACCGAGTAGCAATCGCTATCTTTTTATGGTGAAGTGGAATGTGAACTTTTAAAATAAAGTGTTTTGTTTTTTACATTTGGTGTAAAAAAATCAGGAATTTTATTCTGAGGAGGGGCATGCTATTTGTATTCATGTGCTGTAAGTATATGAATATATATTTAATTAAAAAAAAAAATATATATATATATTTTTTTTTTTTTACACAGCATCCAGCAGGGGGCGCCGGAGCCGAGCCGCTCATTACATATTCATATATTCACTGCATCCGATCATTACGATCGTGTGTAGTGAATATACGCTCCCCTGCTGGCACCCCCGGGGGGCAGCCTGTGCTACCTGGCACCCGGGGAGCCCACCTACCCCCCACAAAGTTCTGGGGCAGGCAGAGAGACTACCATCTCTCTGCCTAGCACCGTCCTCAGGCTCCCTGCGGCAATCGCCGCAGGAGCTCATATTCGCCAGTCAGGGGCAGCGAGCCCCTGACACGTTGAATACCGGAGCCCGCCGGCTCCGGAACGTGGCGAATGTGCAGCGAATCCTAAAAAGGATTCGCTGCACCTCGCAGGTATTCTCATTGAATACTGCCCAGTGTCTGCCTCAGGGGGACAAGATGTCAATACATCTTGTCAATGTCCCTTCCTGCTTTGCCTTGTTAAGTGGCGCTATAATGCATCTACCTTACAGTACTGTAAATGTAGAGCAATGACCATCCAGTGAAAAATGTATTGTTGATCACTATTATTTTCTTACTTGGAGTGACATTGCCCAATTTTCTAGGTGGTTTAAATTATTGAACGAATTGGAGAATCAGTTCACTGGCAGTGAAAATCTAATGGGTGTATTTACTAAGATGGGAGTTCTATTGAAGATGGGATGTTCCTATAGTCAACTAATCAAAATGTACTTCTTATTTATTTAGCGCCACCTAGAAGACAATAGATAAATCTGATTGGTTGCCCATAGCCATCTTCAGTGGAACTCCCATCTTATGAAGTAAAGCCCTAAAATCCACTCATTTTCAGTATGAACTATACTGTGTAATAAAAACAGCTTTGCCCTAATGTTAGCTTAGAAAATTCTTGGTTGATAATCTATTGTGCTAGTCAAAGCATGTGGTATTTTTTTCCATTTATTATCAGAGTATTTGTTAATGTTCCATAACACCAGCACCGAATGGTGAAGAATAACAATATGCAGGTTAATGAAACAGGATCCAGCAACTTTGAGTTCCATTGAGCAAATTAATTTATCTTCTTAGTTACAATATATCCTTGACTTTTAATCTTCTCTTTCGAATGGTGACTCATGAGTCCTGAAAGTCATGACAAGGAGCTAACAAATGCTTCCATATGGATGAGCCTTTTACCTTGTCACTGCTCACATAAAAGTTAAATTACATTTTTTCATATCTGTTCTATTTTAGCATAGAAAATTCTCATTGATTCCTATACAATTATAAAGATATGTTCTCGCAAATCATTTCCCTTATGACTAATGATGGTATATGTATGCTGTAGAGATTCCATGTATAGCACTCTACTAACACATATAAGTATATTTCACAAAAAAACAATCCTGTACTTTATATAGCTTGTATATTATGCAGGAAATTACCGTAGTTTAATTGAAGAAGCAGTATAATTAGCACACTTTACTCTTACTAATGTATGTAATACAGGTACAACACCGATTTTCCGGCATCATCGGTTCCAGCACTGAGCCGGATTACCGATTTTGCCAGATTTTCGGTGGTGTACCCTGAATGCAGGGAGACCCCCGCAGTGTGACCCCCCGCAGCTTGATTCCCCCCCTCCCCAACCCCCTGCAGCTTGTATCATGCTTACAAGCCTCCACAGCGCATCTCAGGCTCACCTTATCAGCGCGGCACCGCCCCTCCCCGCAGCAGGAGTATCCCCTTCCGCACTCCAATACACTCCCACTTCCCTTCTAAACCCTCCTGCGGCTTCAGCTGCCATCCTAAGCCCTCCCACAAAAAAAAAAAAAACAGTTAAAACACATTAAATCCTACCTTCAACCTGGCACCCGATGTGTCCGGATTAAAAGAGGTTCCGGACCATCGGTTTCCGGAAAATTGGGGTTGTACCTGTACAAATCTGCACATGCCTTTAGAAGTATATTTCACATTGCGGACATTATAGTTTAGTATTTTATCTTCCACAATAGAAATTAGTTCAGAAACAGCAATATAAGGGACAAAATAGAACATTAGGCTTAAGGAAAGATAATTTCAGCATGCTAAAACAGTGGCTAAAGGACATAGTAGGTTTTTCTGGTTCACTCCTTCTGGCAAATTCCTTCTCAAATGGACAAAACTATGGGCCTTATTCTGGTTGAGGCGGTCCGTTCCGAATTCTTTAAGACGTCGACTTTTAGCTAACTGCGCATACGTAAGCAACGCAATGCGCATGTGAAACGCTGTGTCTCCGCACTTGTTCTCAACAATACAGTCTAAAAATGTCCACCGAACACTCTTGGGAAATATGGGCGCAATATGGGCGTCATGTGGACGTGTATAAAGGCGCAGTTTCAAAGTGGGCGAAACTGGGCGTTAATGTGGGCATAGACATGGGAGTGCACGAACAGTGGTAGGCATGCATTCGGACCAGACACCGAGCGCAAGCGAACCAACACGGCAGAAATCTTCGGTGAAAACAAGCAGCTTTCACTTCTCGGAAGGCAATGGTTCATGCGCTAGGCATTCGGAACGCCCACTTAGTATGCCCGCACCTTAAATACTCGCAGCTGAGCACAATACAATCCAGTCCTCTGGTCATTAGTGATTAATTAAACACTTTCCACAGGTTCAATTGGAACAACTTAAGGTGCCCACAGACGCATCAATTATCGAATGCGTTTTGTACTTTTTAAGCACAAATTGCATCTTATGTACAATTATTGGATGGTGTTTATGTTCCCGGGAGCCCGATATTGTATGTCTAAAAAAGTACGTGCTGCACGTACTTTTTAGACTACATCTGAAATTTAACATTACAAACATGGGTTCATCACATGCATCCAAGTGCACATCTCATAGCAAGCTGGAAGAAAAATTGTATAGAACCATTGTACAGTCAAAAACGCATAGCACAGTACAATTGTAGCGTCTGTGGTTACCTTAAGTCATTGCTGGCTAAATGGGGCAATACAAAATAGTTGAATATATGGTGCAAACACATTTACTTTATTTTTGGTATCTGGCCCACATTTACACTGCCCTTAATGGACATAACTGTGTTACCCAAATCTATATGTAAATTTGGTGATTACATTAATGTGAAACAGCACACACAGATTTTTGAGGTTGGCGCAAAAACGCCAACTCGGTGCGTAAGGTCAGCTTCCCATCTGTTTGGACGCAGTTGGACCATGCAAAATCTTTGAGTTCTGACTGCACACGGACATGTGGATGCAGTCTGAAGACACTCCCTCTTCTTTGAAAGTCCGTCCGAACGGATGCGGATGACATGTAGGCACATCTGAAGGAGTGAACTAGAATAAGGGCCTATGTGCAATGCAGGGGGGGGAAGATGTAAAATGTGCAGAGAGAATTACATTTGGGTGAGTTATTTTATTTCTGTGCAGGGAAAATACTGACTCCTTTATTTTTACACTGCAACATAGATCTCACTTTGAAGTAAAACCCCACCCAAATCTAACTCTCTCTCTCTCTGCACAAATAACACCTACCCAACCTGCAGTGCACAGGTGTCCATTTGAGATGGAATTTGCCAGAAGGAGTGAACCAGAATAACCCCCTTAGATTGGGAGGCAGATCCTGAAAGGGGATGAACACTGAACAAATTTGGGACACTTTTAAATCACTACTGAAAACACTTACACAAAAGTTTTTTCCTATGGATAATAAGGGGAAAAGTATTAGGTTTAAATTGATGTGGATACATTAAACAAGGGTAAGGGAAGTTATGGGAAAATAAAAGAGAATATTCATAATGTACAAGTCAAATGGTAATGAGGAGACATTCTACAGTATAAGGAATGTAATAAAACCTGTAAAAAGGAAACCAGAGTAGAAAAAAAGGGATAATGAAATAAAATTTGCTTAAAATAGCCAGACTAATCCCAATTTTTTAAAAGTATATTAAAAAGTAAAAAGTTTAAGAAAAAGAGACCACTGGACCCATAATAAAAGACAAAGGAGAAAAGATTAGTGATGATAAAATAATGGCAGAGGAACAGAAGACTTTCTTCATCAGTTTTTACAAGATAGGAAGATACGGAACCCAATAACACCACTAGCAATGATAATGCAACGTTATTAGATATAGAATTTTCGGAGGAATAAGTCCGTAGACGACTCACCGAAATTAAAATAAATAATTCACCGGGACCAGATTGTATTCAATCAATATGGGAACTGAGCACAGAAATAGCTAGGCCATTACACTCTATTTTCGAAAACGACATTCTATCTGGCTTAGTTCCAAGGGATTGGCGTATAGCAGAAGTAGTCCCAATATTTAAAAAGATAAATAAATCACACTCAGGTAACTATAGACTGGCAAGTTTTACATCTAAAGTTAGAAAGTTATTGGAGGGTATAGAAAGGGATTACATTCAGGAACATTTAAAGTTAAATTTAAAACAAAATTATTTCTAGTAACCAACATGGTTTTGTGAGGGATAGATCATGTCAAACTAACTTAATTAGTGTCTATGATGAAGTTAGGGTAAATCTGAAACAAGGCATTGCAGTAGACAAGGTTTATTTGGACTTTTCCAAGGCATTTGATACAGTGCAAAATAGGAGGCTGCTCCATAAAATGTAGGAGTTGGGTATAGGACCTAACATCTGTACTTGGATAAAAAACTGGCTGCAGAACAGAGAGTAGTGGTTAACGGTTCATTTTCAAACTGGGTCACAGTACTACGCGGAGTACCTCAGGATTCGGTGCTGGGACCAATTCTTTTTAAACATATTTATTAATGATCTTGAGGATGGTTTAGCAAGCAATGTGTGAAGATGACACCAAACTGTGTAAGGTTTTAAGATCCGACCAGGATGTCACCACTTTACAGATGGACTTAAACAAACTGAAGACTTGGGCTGATATATGGAAAAATATATTCAATGTAGACAAATGTAAGGTCATGCACTTCTGAAACAGAAACCAGTGCAATATATAGAAACTAAATGGGGTAGAGTTAGGTCAATCACTAATGGAGAAAGATTTAGGGGTACAAATAGACAATAAACAAAGCTGTAGTACTCACTGCCAAGTAGTAGCAGCAAAAGCAAACAGGATTCTTACCTGCATAAAAAAGGGGTATAGAGGTTAGGGATGTCACAGAGATATTACCCCTTTATAAAGAATTAGTTAGGCCCCACCTGGAATTCAGTGTCCAGTTCTGGGCACCTTACCTTAAATAATGATATTATGGAACTAGAGAGGCTCCAGAGAAGGGCAACCAAATTGATTAAGGGTTTAGAGGTAATGGACTATGAGGAACAGTTGGCCAGGATTTGAATGTTTACATTGGAAGAAAATGGCACTTAAGAGGGCACATGATTAATAGCTATAAATACATCAAGGGCCATTCAGAGAACCGTCAGCTGCTCTGTTCACCATGAGGTCTATGCACAGAACACATGGGCATCCCCTAATTACTATATTGCTATGGTCAGGGCTATTTTTCAGCAGGCTCCAGCAGAAACTGAGACCCTTATTCTAGTTCACTCTTTCTGACAAAATATTTCTTAGATGGACAAAACCATGTGCACTGCAGGTGAGGCAGGTGTAAAACCCCACCCAAATCTAATTATCTCTGCACAAGTAACACCTGCCTCACCTGCAGTGCACATGGTTTTGTCCATCTAAGAAATATTTTGTCAGAAAGACTGAACTAGAATAAGGGCCACAGTTCCTGCTGGAGCCTGCTGAAAATTAGCCCTGGCTATGGTAATGATACAGAGAGGCATCTATGTGGCTGTGTCCTATGGCATGACATCAACTGATATGTACCTCAGGCCACATGTGTGGTCCCGCACTGGTAATGGCAGGATATCGCTTATACTCTCTGTTATATAAGTAAGCTATTTTCTTTGTTGTTTGTGTCCTGATGAAAATGCTATAATAATTATTGAAATGTTAATTGTATGCAGCTGCCACCATGATTGGTTAGGCATATTATTGTGAAATTGTGTCCATGTTCGATATTCCTCTGTATGGGATATTATTTGAAAACGGAAGTGTTTAGGAACAGCAGTAACAGCAGCTACAAATCAGAAGACCACACAAAATCAGACTGATGATTCCATAGCTGAAGAGTTCCAAAATTCCACTGGCATTAATGGAGGCACAAAATTAAGCAGCTGCTGCTTAATGGAATGGTTTTCCATGACCGAGCAGCTGTATGCAAGCCTCATATCACAAAATACAATGTCAAGTGTCAGATGCAGTGGTGTAAAGCACACCAACACTTTACTGTGGAGCAGTGAAAATGTGGTCTGTGGAGGGACAGATCATGTTTTTATGTTTGGTAGTCCAATGGGCGAGTCTTGGTTTGGCGGATGCCAGGAGAATGTTACCTGCCTGTATTATGCCACCATTGAAGTTTGGTGGATAAGGAATAATGATATGGGGCTGATATTCAGAGTTTGAGCTAGGCCCCTTGTTTCCAGTGAAGGACAATCTTATACACAAGCATACCAAGACATTTTGAACATCGCTATGCTTCAAACTTTGTGTCAACTGTTTGGGGGAAAGCACTTTTCTTTAGCAAAATGAAAACAACATTAGGCCAGAGTCTTACTCAGGATGGCACTTGGAGCCTGCACAGGTGGAATGAGGCAGAGGTGCAGTCCGGACGTGCTCCCTGCCAGGCTCCAAGTGACGTGCACTGAGTAAGGTCCCACTAGTGTGAATACAGTCAGTCACGTGCTACCAATGTGTTTCGAGCCTGCTCAGGTCTCTTCCTCAAGGCAGAGTGTTATATAAATAAAATTATTATTATTAAAAATAATAATAATAATAATAATAATAATAATAATAATAATAATAATAATAATAATAAAGTAACTGTATAAATGGCTGTCCTGATATTTATGCTGGTTTGATGGGCTTGCCCTGCCGGAATCGGAGGTTCGGGCGTGTAACTTATGGTTTTGTTTATAACAAGATAAACCATATAAAACAAATAAGAACTTGATGGGAAGGACGTTTTGGACTTATGCAGCAGTATCAGTGGACTTAAAATGGCAGTATCACTGGACTTTAATGGCAGTACCACTGGACTGGACTTATGCAGCAGTATCACTGGTCTTTAATGGCAGTATCTCTGGACTTTAATGACAGTACCAATTCTGGAATTATGCAGCAGTATCACTGGACTTTAACAGCATTACCACTGGACTGGACTTTAATGGCAGTATAACTGGACTTTAACAGCAGTACCACTGAAATTTGATGGCAGTACCACTGGATTTGACTTATGCAGCAGTATCACTGGACTGGACTTTAACTGCAGTATCACTTGACTTTAATGGCAGTATCACTTGACTTTACGGCAGTAATACCAATGGACTTTAACTGCAGTACCACTGGACTGGACTTATAAAGCAGTATCACTGGTCTGGACTTTAATGGCAGTACCACTGGATTGGTTTTACGCAGCAGTACCATTGGACTGGACTAATGAAGCAGTATCACTGGACTGGACTTTAATGGCAGTATCACTGGACTGGACTTATATAGCACTATCATTGGACTGGAACTGCAGCAGTATCACTGGACTAACGGCAGGAGCACTGGACTGGATTTATGCAGCAGTAGTAACACTGGACTGGACTTTAAAGGCAGCAGTATTACTGGACTTGACTCAGTAGTACACCACACCCACACCCTTCCTCTCCAAAGCTGGAGTGAAAAATGTCGCCGGCCGCTTGCATATATACTGTTTGGATCTTACAAGATCCGACGACAGGGTCATGGGACCCACGCTTCAAGCCTGGGTGGTAAATCCCGAACATTTATGGAGAGCAAATTCGGATTAGGCATTCTGGGGGTGTCCGGATTCCCCTAATCTAAACCTGATCATCCCTACTTTCTACCCTATTATGGGCTCTTCCCTCGAACTGTCAATCTTCATCCACACTTTTACTGGCAACTCGACACACCCTGCATATTTGGGATTTTTGTGTCAGAATATATATTGTTCGCTTTCTTGATCCCTATTTGGAATAACCCTGTCTTTGCACCCAGGTTAGATCACAAATCTTTCCACTTTTGGACCCATCATAACATCCTCTTCCTATTTTCTCTTGGATGTACTGCTCTTATTGTTTATCTCTATGTACCACATTTTGCATACTATGTTTTTCTTAATAATGTTGTTCTGGAATTGTTTGTTCTGATATGCACCCAAAAACAAAATAAACAGAATTTTCTCCAAAAAAATAAATTAAAATTTTGTTTTTTGTTCAGACACTGTGCTTAAGAAATAATGTTTAGTAGATGCCACCATTACTAATTGTAGAAATCCCTGTACTAGTGATGTGGTTGCTTCCAGTCATAATAATACCTTTTACTAGAGGTGTACACAAAGTTTAAGAAAGGGCACCTACAGTAACTTTGAAATATTTCACATTGTTAAAGAAAAGAGGTGGAGGTGTCATCTTTAAAACAGACAAATCAGTGCCAAAAAAACAACACTATGAATGGAATTTGGTTTTCTGTGAGGTTTTCTCCACAAAAATTCCATGCACTTATCATGCCCAATTTTGGATCACCATGGGTATGCAGGCTAGCGATACCTACAGTATCCAATTTTAAAAATAGCTGCCAGGTTTTCAGGGCTGAAAGCCCCATGGCACATGAAAAACGAAATATTCAACACTCCTGTGAAGTGGCTCCTTGTGGTTTACACTACCTCTTCTTACTGTGGACAGGTCTGTTTGGAAGCTGGGGGCTCAGAGTTGCTGCTTCCAGAAGTGATGACACTCATATGGTAGGGTAACACAAACACTTACAGACACCAATTTTGGAAGGTGAGTAATTGCTTAATTAGTCCCTGGAGGTGGGTTGCTTTAAGGGTACCACAGCAAGTCCTGATGATTTTTTGTAAAAGAATGATTTTCGGCAAAAATTAGACTTGCATTGAAATTGGATTTTCTCTTAAATGAATAACTAAAATCTCTGGCTTTTGAGAAAAAATCCATGAGGCTTTTTAAATTTACCATTTTTAATTTAATTATCCTATGATACTGTAGAATAAACAGCTTGTTCACTAATTCCTTAGGAGAGTCTAGGCAGAGTTGGAACTGGAAAGTTGTGGGCCCTGGTTCAAAAAATATGATTTGGGCCCCTCTCCACCCAAATTTATAAAATGCTACACAGCAGAAGGTGACAGGGAGAGGCAGTAGGGCCGGGAGAGGTAGAGGGTGATAGGGAGATAGATGGTGACAGGACGGCAGTGATTGACAGTTAGCAAGATGTACCAAAGGAAATAAATTGTATCATTACACTCTGGGTACTCTGTAGTACCCATTACACATGATGCCGCACACCATAGTGCCCATTACACATGATGCCACACACCGTAATACTCATAACACATTATGCCACAAACCATAATGCTCCTTACACATGATGCAGCACACTGTAATGCCCATTATACTTTTTTGTACACCGTAACATCCATTGCAAATTATGCTGACCACCATAATGCCTATTACACTTTATACCACACCATAATGCACATTATGCCACACACAGCAATGCCAATTACATGATGCCACACACCATAGTACCTATTACAGATGATGCACACCAAATGGCACATTGCACAGTATGGCGCACACCATAATGCCCATTACAAGTTATGCTGCCTACCAAAAAGCCAATTACACATTATGCCACACACAGCTATGCCCATTATACATAATGTCGCACACCAAATTGCCCATTATATATTATGCTGCACACTGTAATGCCCATTCCAAATGATGCCACACACAAAAATGCTCCTCAAATATGATGCTGCACACTGTAATGCCTATTACACATGATGCCACACACTTTGCTATACATAATGCCCCCACATAATGCCACTAGTAGTGTCCCTTAAGCAATGCCCCCAAAAAGGCCACTTACATTTTGATATGAGGGCCAGCTCTGCCTTTACTGCTGCTGCAGGGAGAGGCTGAGAGCAGAGCAGATGCTACAATGGGGAGAGGAGCAGAGCACGCTCCTACTCTCCTCCTGGCGTCCCCTTCAGTGGACATTCATTTGCCTGTCCGCAAGGTCTGACTAGATGCCTGCACCACCTCCTGTACAGAGGAGAAAGGAAGCGGGGAGAACAGGAGCGGAAGCTGCAGGGAACGCAACTGCATGCCTATGCAGCAACACAAGAAGCTAGCCGCACACACATCATTTGCATTGCTCCTCCCACCATCGCATACCTGCCCTCCCTCGTCACTTACCTTCCCGGTGATTATATATTAAAAAGGAGATATCAAATTAAATACAGCGTTACTCATCAAATATGTTAAAATGTGGGTACTTATGTAGTATCTGGGCTGCCGATTTCTAAATCGGGTACATCGCATCGCATCGCATGCGACCATCGGATGCGATGCGATGCGATGCGATGACCCGATTTTTCCATAGGAATCAATGTTAAAATGGACTGAGTCCATTTTAACATGGAATTCAATGGGAAAAAGGGGTCCTTTTCATACCCCTACTATCCAAGTGGGCATGGAGTTGGATATAAACCTGTGGCGAGCGTAGCGAGCCACCGAGCCCGAAGCGTGGCGAGCGTAGCGAGCCCCGCGAGGGGACACAGAATACCGTCCCCTCGCGGGGCTCGCTTCGCTCGCCACGCTTCGGGCTCGGTGGCTCGCTGCGCTCGCCACAGGTTTATATCCAACTCCATGCCCACTTGGATAGTAGGGGTATGAAAAGGACCCCTTTTTCCCATTGAATTCCATGTTAAAATGGACTCAGTCCATTTTAACATTGATTCCTATGGAAAAATCGGGTCATCGCATCCGATGGTCGCATGCGATGCGATGCGATATCGCATCGCATCTGATTGTATGCCTTAACTTAAGGCATACAATCAAAAAATCGGCAGCCCAGATACTACATAAGTACCAAAATTTGTTTGAAAGCACTAAATTAACAGATTTGACATACTGTATTTTACTACAATTTCTAAACACCAGGACTAGTATCTAGAAGTATTAAGCTGAAACTGTTAATGTTTGTAATTTATAAAATGAAAATATTAAAATATTGCAAGAAACCATAGAACACAGATGTTTTTACATTTATTGTTCTACAGAAATTGATATTTTAGGCTGTTATGTACATTCTGTTTCATAAATACTTTGCAGACTAGAGTTTTTAATTAATTAAAATGTTGTCTGCACTGTGAATAATCATCTAAAACATATGCATATGCAGTGTGTACCTAACATAAAAAGTAATATAAAGATTAGCCGGCCAATTGCTTCCAGGCATGCAGCTGGCCAAAAAATGCAGTATAATACATTAAACTCCACAAATTCTAACAGAGGTTAAAAATGATGTACAATGTATTCATAGCAAAGCATTAAAATCTTTATACATTAACAATACTGTCAACTAGAGCAATCTCCAAAAACAAAATATTTAATAAAGTTCAGCAGAAAAGCAGAAAAAGAATGTTTTATGAAAACATATGCCACTACTGTATACAAAGTTTCTAATTTTCATATCTACTAAATTAAGTAAATGATACGTATTTTACAGGATTACCGTGGATAGAAATAATTATTCAATTGATTTTTTAAGTTTTGTTTAAATGTAAGCAATTCAAGTCCATATATAACCTGAAATATAGGTAAGTGGTAAACTGATAGAGATTAAAAAAAACAAAGTTTTGGTCAAGAAAGATTTGTAGATAATGTGACTTTCAGAGCCATAGAACAAGGACACTTTAGGGAACACGTAAGGGGTTAAGTACAGTGTTTCTGCAGCAATGAAAAAAAGGCTTGTCTGGGCCATGAAGCATTGTCAATGGATTGATCGACATAGTTTAATGGTTTATGGGCCAATGAACCAAAAATCTCAGAAGATCCATCACACATTTCCTTGGGACTTGGAGTTTCCAAGTGCCCCAATGCACATTTAAAAATAAAATCCTGTAACATAGAGAATTAATCCCAGATCTATACGTTATGTGCCAAATATAGATTTTAGTGTGGTTAGAGAGGGAGAAAAAAAAGGATGTGTAATCTTAAATTTCATAACTAAAAACTGTTGTTTTTTTAATAGATTTGCAAGTATTGCTGTAGATCAGAGTTAACTTTATATACTGTACCATACTTGACAACTTTTTATTTTTCTCTTCCAGGATGCTGGGGCAGAATGTCTGGAAGGCTCCCGACAATCAATGGGCCACTCTTGACCATCTAGAAAAGTGGGCAATTCTAAACAGCCCCCCCCCCCCCCCCCCACACACACAAATCTGCTTACATACCCATGCATTCGCTAACTTATAGATGAAAAGTGGGCAGGATGATAACACAACTAACAATTAATCATCATTTTCTTGCCCCTTGCTTTGCAATACAAGTACTCTTCCATTGTATAGTGGGGGTGAGGAGCAATGATTCAATTGTGCCTATACCATGCCCATGTTGATAACATGGCATCAGTTGTGTCCACTGAAAGCTTGTAAGTATGTACAGAGGTGTGGGGCCAGGTGCTTCACATCAATGGCATGCAGTGGGGTGAGGAAGGTGAGGCACAGCCTTTCCTGTCATATGAGCATATATACCAGTGTTTTGAATTGATAAATTATGTCACAAATACAAATAATTTATTTTAAAAATCTTATTTTTATTATTGTAATCATTTTTAAAGTCAACACTCTGGAGTAAAAAGTCTATGGCAGGTGAGGCAGTGCCTCACCTGGCTACCTTTTCTGCATCTCTCTTATCAAAATTCAGCGAAGCTCCAGCAGTGTATACTGCTACACATGTGTATAATGCTGGCATGTACCCTTGGCTCACATATTGTGTGCAAATCTGGCTCTGGTACTTTCCAGGGACTCTTGAGCCATTTACCTCACCGCACATCCCTGCTTCACATCAATGTGGTTCATGAAGAGGAATTAAGATGTGAGGATCATTACACCAAAGAATTCTGTTAATTTCATTAGGAAGTGATTTGTAAATGTGATTCATGTGGTTCCAAGTTGAAATAGCCAGTGCTGTTTGGCTAATTGTAAAACAAAGAATGCAGCTTGATCAACTGTCTAACAATAAACAGCCCATCTGTAAGTTTTAAAGGCATTTGAAAAGTATTCTGAAATCATTGGTGACTTTTAGTGATAAGGATTTTAGAATGTGAAATACCAAGGGTGTCACTTACCTCGATGACACTTGGTGCAGCCAACTATACTTGTTCAGAAGGTGTGCACCATGGAAAGGAAGTGAGTCACTGAAGAGATAGGTGTGACTTTATGGGAAACCCCCATTTTTCATCACTCCAGTAGTCCAGGAGTTGCATGTTTCCTCCGGCGAGTACTGTGGCTGCAGTGCTGGCTTCTGCATAGTGACAGGAGCCGAGTGCTGCATGTAATATTATGCACCCTCCTGCTCTTGCCACTGAGCCGGAGATGGCATTTTGTTTTCAAACTTCATTAGGTGACAACTGGGTGCTTTCCGCACCCCCTGAACCCTCTTATGAGGCCATTGTGAAAGACTGTTCCTACAAAACTCACATCAGTATTAAACAGTTGACCCCACATTTTCCCTTCTGGTATTTGGTACCTGAGAGTAAATAAAAAAAATACTTTTTTATTACAAAAGTTATAAATGTAACAATGCTTTCAATAAAGATTCATTACACTGTATAATGGGAATTCCAATATTATGTTGATTATTCAGAACTGATTATAGACCTATGATTTTTTATGGTGGCCGATTCTTGATCGACTGCATATGTAGATGGCTTATGGCTGTACACATGTTCTAGGCATTTCTCAAAAAAAAAATCCTGTGTTTTTTACTAATCACTAGCCATTCACAAATGAATTGACAGGAAGCCATCATTTGGGTGTGGTAACCAGCCATTTCTGGTAGGTGTGCCAAAACATTTTCAGGTAAGGCATGTGATGTCAGCTTTGGTGTTGATCAGCCTGTACCTATTGCACTGGCTGAGTAGGTCCTGGGTTACGCACAGACTGCACACACTAAAAAATCATTCAACGGTGACCAAATTGTGAATGTATTTGGAGGTATTCTCCGATCTGCTGTATTTTCACAAGACTTTTGCAGCCTTGCACAGAGTGGGATTTCACTCTGGCGGCTGAGGCTATCTGATCTCAGGGCTTTGAAAGTTAGTATAGAAGTAGTCAGGTCTGAATAACCTGCTTTGTTTATATAGATTTGTATTATGGTATAGAAAGAAGAACAGGATGACTGAGATAGGCATGTAGTGAGTTAAACATATGAGGCTGTGATGACCTTAGTGAAGCATGTGACTCGGTATCCAATAAGGATGCAGGGATAGTAAAGTTAGCTGTGGATATGAGTTGCAGGAGGTGGATGAGTCTTACTCTTTTTCCTGAGTTTCCAACCTTCCCTCTCCTTAATTTGGTTGTGAGTGGGTGTTTCTTTGTGTTGGCTGTTTGGCTGGAATTGTGGTGCCATTAATTGATTAATTGATTTAATTGAATTACGGTCTTCGTTAAAGGATGATTTGTTGTATAGAATTTTTTGGTGTGCTCACCTTTGTTGACTATAGGCCCTTGCTGGATCACCCGGTCAGGGACATTGACACCATCCAGACAGGTGGGCAGTCAATGTAGAAGGCTGAGTGGATACCGCTTGTTGATTAAGTAGGATAGTTGTTAGTTGAGCTTAAATAAGTAGCCATTATTTATTGGCCACCATTAATTAACTACAATCAATTAAATTAGTTTAAAGTGCTTTAATAAATACAGCTAATATTTTCTGCCAAACTTAAGTCTCTGAGTCGTTATTTCAGGTTTAAGTTAAGTAAGTGTTAATTATCATGCAAACACAAGGTCACAAATCAGTTGCTAGGATGTTTATAGTCAATTACTCTAAATACATATACAAATGTAAAAGCGAACATTTTCCAGTGTTCACCTAATAATATTAGTAATGCCAATTGGCCAAAAATAGACAAATAAGTAGAAACAACAGTACTTCTAAATGAAATGTGTAAGGAACAAACTCCTCATCTATAAAGAAAAGGCATTTACTTTCCATTTATAGAGCTGACAAAATATAACAATGCATTACTATCACATGTGAGAGACAACAACAAATAATGGCAGATTCATTTAAATCACTGAAAAGACTATTTCCACATTGAGGATCACATACACCAGAGCCTGAAACACCAAAAACAGATTGGTTTCCAGACACCTAGTTTAAAACACATGCATGTTTTTATTCTTGCAGCATTGTCATATGCTAAAATAAAACATATTACCAAACAACAAGATAATAAAAAGATGGAAGTGAAGCAGCACTTGGAACTAAGAGTAACAATACATTTCAATTAAATCTGTAATTAGAACACTTTAATACCTACATACAGTATTAAAACACACTTAATATAATGTGTGTACTCTAAAACATCACTGAAGGGGACTACATAATCATTATAAGGATATTCAATAAATAATTAGTATGAAGTACCATCATTTTAGATTCCAGGAAATATACTCTGCACATGGTTTCCGAAGTCAGAAACACATACTGGCCGGGGTTTAACATGATTGGCATTGCAGATACAGTATATGTGGGAGTATTTCAAGATATAAAACTAAAGGGGCACATGTAGTAGGATGCTATTTTGTTCTGATTATCTGAAAAATTGCACATGTAATGGAGTTCCTCTGTGCGGCCGCATGCTAGCGGATGTGTAAGCGTACACATCCACTTGCACAGAGTTGCGGGATGAGGTTGGCGGAGGGGGCATGTGTTTGGAGTTGCGGAGTTTACTTGCTCAATAAGCAGTGAATATTCGCAGCCTAGCGAGCAAGTCTGAATCAGGCACTTTTTTATTTGGATCCTCATTATTCCTTTTAACCTTATAACGCTAAGTACTTTATCGACTTTATTCTGGTGTCTTCGCATAGTCCCTTTGTTTGCATAGGGTCAATGTTTTGCTTCTGTGCATGCACAGACACATTTCTGCACATGTGCGAAAGATGGCGAAGGTGTACGCATATTAAAGTGACTCTAAAGTCACTTACTTATGTGTGGATGCTCGGGTGGAAGTGGGCAAGCAGCTGACATCCGGTTATATCAGCTGGCTGCCCCCTGCACCCGCATCATTGGGGCATTTGCATGAGAACGCCCAGCATTCTCATGGGAACGTCCATGAAATGCTGGGCATTCCCATATGTAAATGGCCCAGCCAACCACCCCACATCCCTCAACGCTTCCCTCCCGCAATGTTGGGTGCATGCAGCCTTGCGAAGCAACTAGAATAACCCCCAATGTTCTTGTCACAGGCAATATTCTGTAATAATTGTTTAAGAAATGACCAATGAGTGAATTTATAATTTTTGAAAAACTTTTTAAATAATACAGAATAGCCAATATGCATCATAACTATTCGTATACTAAACTGGCAAAATGTCTATTGTGCAAAAAATATTGAATAGTACTGTTATTTGATAATACTACAAAAAAAACAATACTCTGCTGCCAGTGAGCATATGGAGTATAGCTACAATATAAGAAAAAATATATAATCTCAGGTGTCTATGACGTGTTAAGAAATAGGAAATAACCTGAGCAGATGCTGGTGAAAATGTTAGGATTTTGGATTAGAGTTGAACAGCAATAAAGAATTCTCTGGGAAAATACAGTATGACTCCAAAATCTATTAATGTGACCTTTAAAGAAACATCATTCTTTTTACCATTATCTACCTTTAGAAGTGACTGTAGCAATCCAGTGACACACAATCCTTTGCCATATGCACTGATGATGTATACAATCTTCAGTGACCAATTCCACTTGTTATTGTGGAAAACCTTACTTGGAAAACAATTACTTTTCTATCTAAAATTGATGACATACAGTATGAGTCAGATAGTTCAGTGCTCCAGCTCAATGTGTCCTGGTCACTTCATAGAATCAGCCAAATCCACTAGAGCATACCTTCGATATCATTAACATTTACAGCCCATATGCTAATGATAAAATACTATGTTAATTATATTAATAAAGTATAATTGAGGTTTCATGAGATTAGGAATTCCATGTATGGCAGCTATTGTCTGTAAATTCTCCAGCATACTGTATATTTTCAATTATCCATTTTCTATACTATCAGTCCCCTCCCACATTTATTCCTTATTTTGCTTAGCATATCATTGCAAATGTACTTTAAACCATACCAGTAACAAAGATTACATTTTCTTTCCTTGAATATTGTCCTTGACATGGGTGTGCTGCATGAACAGTGCTTAAAGTAGTCTCAGGGAAGTGGTAGAACTCACCCCCCAATTTGTGGGAGCCACTACCCTTCCTTCTCATCTGTAAGAGAAGGAAGGGTAGCACACTTTTGTACCCACTGCATGGGCAGAAGGAAGCAGTGGCTGCAGGGGTTCCAACTGGATCCCTCTCAAGAAGAAGCGCATAGGCTTCTATTGGTTATGCTGGAAGGGAGCAAAGATAGAGGGGAGATACTGGTAGCCCAGGATCTTGGAGATAAGAAAAGCAGCATAGGGTCTTCAAGATGAGGTAGGCATGCACAAGGGCTTTGAAATGAGGTAGGCAGCAGAGGGACAGGTTGATGATGGAGGCAGCAAAGGAACTGGGAGTTCAGGATGACAGCAAAGGGACAGGTAGATTAGGGAGGTAGAACAGGGACAAATAGATGAAGGAGGCGGCACAGGGACAGAAAAATGAGGGAGGTAGGACAGGGACAAGGAGATGAGGCAGGTAGGACAGGGACAAGGAGATGAGGCAAACAGTCCAGGGACAGGGAGATAAGAGAGACAGCACAGGAACTGGGACATGAGGAAGCTGGCACAGGGGCAGGGAAATAAGGGAGGCAGCATAGGGACTGGAAGAAGAGGAAGGGAGCTTAGGGAAATAAGGAAGACAGCACAGGGAATGGGACACAATGATGGCAGCACAGGGAATGGGAGATCTGGGACTGGGGAATTAGAGGGAAGATGAGGTAGGCAGCACAGGTATAGTAGAGAATGTCAGAGCAGGGCAGTAATGGGAGGGTATAGGGGGCAATACAGGTATAGTTGAAGCTGTAACTGTGGGGCAGTAATGTAAGGTATGAGTGGAGGACATAGGGAATAAGCAAAGGGACATGGGAAGATGTTGCTGGCAAAGTTTCCTGCTCCCTCCCGCAGGTCAAGGGCAGCTCAGGGAAACTTACCTGAAAGTTGGTTCTGAGAGGTTGCTGGCAAGCTAGGCCACACTGAGGGGATGATGGTGACCGTCTGGGGATGGGCATCGACCATGTAGCCACATGTACACACACACCACCACTCCACCCCCACATGGAACAACTCACATGCTCAGTTCCCAAGGCTGCTGATAAAGTGTTATTCCTAGCAGTAGCAATTGGAACTCTGCTCTTCAATAGGCTGAGCTAGATAACAGGAGAATGTAGGAGTTAGGAATCAGTGGAGTAGGCATGACCAGAAGAAGGCACATGCAGTGGCAAAGCATGGCATGGTGCTGGCTTTTCTGGCGCCCAGCAAATCAGTAAGGCTGGTACTGAATGAATGTGATGACATCCTTTAGGAAGCAGAAAGGTCAAAGATGCAGATAATGGAGGCCAGCCCAAGGTGCTGAAATTGGGACTGGCCTTCGGGGCACCTGTAATCCTATCCCAGTTTGCTTCTGGACAGGGAGATGAGAAAGGCTGAGCCAGCAGGAGTCTTTCCCTCCTCCGTGCATCCATGCAAGCAGTCTGTCTGGATCGCTGATCCAGCATGAGTTGCCAGTGGACCTGTGTCTGCTGTAGGGAGAGGTAGGATATAAGCACTCTATATCCTAGAGGGGGGTAGTTAATAATGTGGTGTCCCAGAGTGGCACACCCATGTCAGCTCCTCCTCCTCTGTGCTTCTAACCATGTCAATTTAATGTTATTTATAGCTTTTACACTTTATCATGTCCACTTTGATATGTCAGGGTATACCGGACCAAGTATTGTGCTTAAAATGGTCTTCCTTTGACCTTGCTTTGCTACAACTTTGCTAGTCTCTAAAGTAAACCATTTTCATCTGTAAATAAACATTTCTATTACTGGTAAGGTCTTGGTCCAGAGGACAGAAAACAGAAAAAATAAGGATGCCCTCCTTATAGCACCAGGGGTGTTAGAAAAGCAAAAGGTGTAGAAACCACTATAGAGAATTGTAAGCACCTCCTCCTAAACTGGACAAGAAGAAAACTGTACTGTATGTACTTCAATCCACAATCAATTTACAATATACTATGAATAAATATACTCTGTTAAATAGATAAGACATGCAAAGCATAATATATGTGGACAACATACTACCTAAATATAGGAACACCTCCTAATTATTTATGCATCAATCCACATACATTAATTGAAATATCAAGACATTAAAACCCCATCTATATTGAGATATCATGAACCATTCTTCAGGTGGGAGACCTTAAATAAGGTACATCTTGTAGAGTGATCAAGCACAATAATGGGTAGCACTCATATGGCCAGATACAATTTGGATGTTAAACCTGCAATTATAATCTTTAGCAGATAGAAAGATATTGTTATATACTTACCATTTTAAGAAATTACCTTTTTCTATATGCATTTATTATTATTCAGAATAAATTGTAAATTGATTGTGAAGTGGAGTATGTATTCTTTAAGTTCAGTTTAGGAGGCACTGACAATTCTCTATAGTGAAGATCCAAATTAAGCCTTATATACAGTGTAATAAGTAACCCATATTAATTGCATGGCCAAATCAATTTATTTTTGCGATGTGTATTATGTTTGAAGTTTTTTTTTTTTTTTTTTAGTACACTAAGATCAATGTTTTTGTTTGTTAACTTGTTTGTGTATTCAGGAGAGCATGAGCAGGGGCAAACGCAAGATTTTCAGAAGGGGGTTTCCAGAGAGGGGCGGAGCAAAGCACTGAGATGGACATTTAGGTGACCCAGTATATGCCAAGTCAGTTAAAGTATTATAGGGTACTTGTTTCCTAGCACGGCCACACCGATTTTGATTGTGAGCATCGCGTCGGAAAAAATCACGTCGATCGCATGCCAACCAAATCGCATGCGATGCGATCGACGCGATTTTCCATTGATTTTAATGTGAAATGCTCCAAAACACCCCATTTGTATAGAAACCCCCCCTGATGTTTTAAATGGTCCCCAATTTTAACGCCACCCCGCTATAGACGCCAACCCGAAGCGTGGCGAGCGCAGCGAGCCCCCGAGGGGCGGCGGTACACGTCCTCCGACCTTTTCATACCTCTACTATCCACGTCGGAGTTGGAGTTGAGAATAGAAAAAGTGTGGCAAGCGCAGCGAGCCACCAAGCCCGAAGCGTGGTGAGCGCAGCGAGCCCCGCGAGGGTGACGCGGATACCTTCACAGGTATCGTGGCCCATCGCGGGCTTCACAGGTATCCGCGTCCGCTCGCCACGCTTCGGGCTCGGTGGCTTGCTGCGCTCGCCACACTTTTTATTCTCAACTCCACGCCGACTTGGATAGTAGGGGTATGAAAAGGTCGGAGGACGCGTACCGCCGCCCCTCGCGGGCTCGCTGCACTCGCCACGCTTCGGGTTGGCGTCAATAGTGGGGTGGTGTTTAAAATTGGGGGGGCCATTAACCATGCTTTTTTTACATATTCAATGTTAACATTGACATCTATGTGAAATCGGGTTGATCGCATCGCGGGCCATTATAATGACCCGCGACGGACGCGATCCACCTGATTTTCACTTTAACATTGTTCCCTATGGGGAAATCGCGTTGATCGCGTCGGTCGCATCGCGGCCCCTTATTAGGGGCCACGATGGACGCGATCAACGCGATTTTCAGTTTTACCGGCAATTGAGCCAGTTAAACACAGAAAATCGGGTCCATCGCGTCCATCGCATGCCTTAAGTACCTTAACTTAAGCCATGCGATGTACCACGACGGGGGCCGTGCTAGGAAACAAGTACCTATTATAGATAGACCAAATGTATATAAATAAAAAATAATAATAGTAATAATAATATATACATATATATATATATATCCAGCTTGTGGACCGGCACTTCCCACGAATGTAAATACAAGTGCGCTGCGTGCCTTTGTAGAATAGGTAGTAGTCGGGATCCTTGAGAACAGGAAAACACGTCACTGCAGCATGAAGTTTCAAAAGAAGTAAGACTTCAAATTTATTGCATAGCCCCCCGGGGCTATGCAATAAATTTGAAGTCTTACTTCTTTTGAAACTTCATGCTGCAGTGACGTGTTTTCCTGTTCTCAAGGATCCCGACTACCCCATATATATATATATATATATATATAGTGACGAAGTAGGCGGCACTCAGAGACGATGTTACAAGTGAAACCTCAACAGGTTTATTAACAGTGCGGCAACGTTTCGGGGCTGACCCCCTTTCTCAAGCCAACAAACAACAAGTGCAAAACAGTGAGATAAAAGCAGAATAAATACCTTAACATACACATCTGACGCCTCCCTCTCCCTCCGTGCACGGGCTGCACGCCAGGATCTTCCGCTTCCGCCCGTCTCCAGCCCTCTCTCACTGGGTTGCTGACGTAGGCGGAAGCTGTCAGAACAGCTAAGCCGCTCCGTGTGTCGGGTAGGGGATGCGGCTTCTCCTGTTACCTAGGTAACGGAGACAAGACAAACAACAAACATTCAACACGCAATATATACAATCAATAATGGAAAACAACATAACATCATAAAAACTGGTGTCATGTGTGTAACTTCTGTGTGTCTTTCTAAAATGAGTGGCCACAGACTGTGTGAGCAATAATCACAATAAATCATAATGTGTGTGCAGGGCAATTTAGCCCTGTGGTGCGTCTTCAAATGTGAAGCTAAACAAGAGGACTCCACTGCCTGGTAAGCGCATCCGCTGTACAACAGCGCTGATGTGCTACCGCATTCAGTGTGTGTCCATGTATGTGGGGTGATGCTGAAAATGATACAAAAATGTATGTGACAACTGTCAGCTGTGGACAGTGTGTATCTAACGATTTTAAATGCAGGGAACGGTAAAAAGACGATGGGGGGGGAAAAATCTGTATCAGTATGATGCATGGGTATTACTGCCAGGTGGCATACCTATGTCCTGACCCGTCTTGGTCAAGGGCTGCGATCAATCATCTAATGAGTCTGTCACCTTCCTATTGATGCTGTTTCAACGGCGATATCTCTAATCTCTGGAACCAGTGCTAGTTATCTAAAATTGACCCTATTTGAATGTGTCCCTCCTATTTTTATATATATGTGTGTTTCCTTGATGTGTCGACCTAGGTGGACATGTGTCAACTACATAATGGCAGGTTCCCTTCTGCGTAACACATAGCGAGTTTTACATGATTTGTACAACAGAAATGCATGCCAGCCTTGCTGGGTGGCAGTGTCCACACTACATGTATTTTCAAAGGAAGCACCCCAGCCAGAGGGCTTCATTAAGTCCCCTGGGTTGTACCGTGTCGAGACGGTGTATCCACCTCGCCTCGAGTTGGAGCAACATTTTGCCACGATTACCTCCCCTTGGCGACGGCAAGACCTGGTCGATGATCTTGTGGCGCATAGTGGCCACCCCATGTTGTAGCATGGCAAAGTGGCGGGCCACTGGTTGTTCACTAGTCCCGCTTGCCAGCGCTGCCCTAATCGCCGTGCGATGTTGGGCCATCCTTTCTTTGAACTGTCGCTCTGTCTTGCCCACGTAGCACAAGCCACATGGGCAAAACAGAGCATAGACGACAAACTTAGATGTACAAGTGAGGGCCTTGTTAATGTGGAACCTCTTCCCAGTATGGGGATGGGAGATGTAATTTCCTGTAAGCATAAAGCCACACGTCGTGCATCCAATGCACTTGTTGCAGCCCTTTTTCCGGGAGAGAAAATGTTCCTTGGCTGACGGGCCCATGTTGGTTACGTCCGTCTTCACTAGCCAATCTTTCAGGTTCCTATTCCTCTTGAAACTTGGCATCAGTCGATGGTCCTTAAGGGCTGTAAGATCGGGATCTGAGGTAATGATGGGCCAGTAGCGTCTGCCTTTTTTAACAAGTGCCTTGCTTTGTGCGTTGTACTGTTGTACCCAGGGCGTGACTTTCTCAAGGTGTTTTTTCTTTTTTTCTTCAATTAGCTCAGCTCTGGATTTATTCGAAGCCTTGAGTCTAGCCTTGGCGATCTCTTCTTTAGGGTAACCCCTATTGATAAATTTTAAAGACATCAAGTCAAGTTGTTTTACTCTCTCGGTGGGGTCACTTGTACAGTGGCAAACCCTGATGAACTGTGAATAGGGTAGTCCTTTAATGGTCGCTTGGGGGTGAAAACTGGCATGATGTAATAAGGTGTTTCTGTCCGTGTCTTTAGCATATAATGTGGTACTAAGCTGTCCAGCTTGTAGTGTGATTTTAATGTCCAAAAAATGTATCTCAGATGGATGATGTGACACTGTCAATTTGACGGGATGATCAGAGCAGTTCTGGTGTTCGATGAGTCTGAATAAGATGTTGATGTCACCTCTCCACATGAATAGTAGATCATCTATATATCTATAATATAGAAACATACTCGAGGCCACTGCCTGGTTGGTGAAGAACAGCTGTTTTTCGATGTCCCACATATAGGCGTTAGCCAATGACGGAGCAGCTGGCGACCCCATTGCACAGCCGGTGCATTGCCTGTAGAATCTGCCGTTGTAATAGAAATAATTGTGTTCCAGAGTGAAGGTCAACAATTTGAGGAAAAACTGGATATCTGGACCGGTGTAATACTGATTACCGGTAATAAGTTGTTGAACCGCTTGTACCCCCGCCGCATGCGGTATGCAAGTGTATAAACTGGCCACGTCTGCTGTGGCCAGTGTCACATCGGGTGGTATGGTGCCCAAGGTGTCCAGTTTTCGCAACAAAGTAGACGAATCTTTCAAATGTGTGAAAGTTGTCTGGATACACGGCTGTAAAAACAGGTCCACTCCGGTTCCCAAGGGCCGATTTTTAAATTTCTTGTACCGCCGCCCCTCGCGGGCTCGCTGCACTCGCCACGCTTCGGGTTGGCGTCAATAGTGGGGTGGTGTTTAAAATTGGGGGGGCCATTAACCATGCTTTTTTTTACATATTCAATGTTAACATTGACATCTATGTGAAATCGGGTTGATCGCATCGCGGGCCATTATAATGACCCGCGACGGACGCGATCCACCTGATTTTCACTTTAACATTGTTCCCTATGGGGAAATCGCGTTGATCGCGTCGGTCGCATCGCGGCCCCTTATTAGGGGCCACGATGGACGCGATCAACGCGATTTTCAGTTTTACCGGCAATTGAGCCAGTTAAACACAGAAAATCGGGTCCATCGCGTCCATCGCATGCCTTAAGTACCTTAACTTAAGCCATGCGATGTACCACGACGGGGGCCGTGCTAGGAAACAAGTACCTATTATAGATAGACCAAATGTATATAAATAAAAAATAATAATAGTAATAATAATATATACATATATATATATATATATCCAGCTTGTGGACCGGCACTTCCCACGAATGTAAATACAAGTGCGCTGCGTGCCTTTGTAGAATAGGTAGTAGTCGGGATCCTTGAGAACAGGAAAACACGTCACTGCAGCATGAAGTTTCAAAAGAAGTAAGACTTCAAATTTATTGCATAGCCCCCCGGGGCTATGCAATAAATTTGAAGTCTTACTTCTTTTGAAACTTCATGCTGCAGTGACGTGTTTTCCTGTTCTCAAGGATCCCGACTACCCCATATATATATATATATATATATATATATATATATATATATATATATATATATATATATATATAAGAAAAATAATTTATCGGAGAGCGCTTGACTTAGTACCACCTAGTCACTCTTGTAATAATTTACTAAATAAGACAACAATCACATTTACATTGAAAATTTGAATTTTTTTTGTCATACCCCTGAAGAAGTCGTTCTGACGAAACGCGTTGGGTTTCAATAAAGAACTTTTATCTTGAACGGATTCCACGTATTATTCGGGAAAGGGACAAAGAATTGTCAATGTAAATGTGATTGTTGTCTTCAGTAAATTATTACAAGAGTAACTAGGTGGTACTAAGTCAAGCGCTCTCCGATAAATTATTTTTCTTGTACTTGTTGCCAGACTCTCACTAACAGGGGAGCCTTATCGGAGTAGCAGCTAATATCAAAACTCTTTAGCGCAAGACGAGGTCCATATTGTTTTTTGTATATATAACAGCAGTGTAGACCCCTGGGCATAGCAATGTATTGGGTCCCCTACCTATCCTCCAGTGGTAGGGGTGTGGGGGGTGCTATGAGCGGAAGCTTTGATGTCCCGCGGATGGTAGGGGATATTATATCAACCGCTCAGCATGTAGGGCCTGGATCAGTAATTTGCACTAATTGCCCCTTTACTGCACAGATGGTGGGAGAAGGAGGTATTGGGCTGAATGAAGGGGTCCTGATATATAACTTCCAGGGTTATACAGGATGTTTAATATGCAGAGGAGGGGTGTATAGTGGAGTGGGCTTATTATTCATAATTTTCTGGTGGGAGTACAGCTTGCTTGACTGCAGATAGATACAAGCTACTAGTGTCCATCAAAGGGGGAGAGTCCCAGCTTTTGGAATATACCCTCAGATACACTCTAAGTAAGACAGAAACTGAAATATCTGACTGGGAAGAGCAATTAACAGGCTTGGATGGGGACCACTGCTTTGAAGTCAGATATCTCCGGTTCCCAAGGGCCGATTTTTAAATTTCTTGTACCGCCGCCCCTCGCGGGCTCGCTGCACTCGCCACGCTTCGGGTTGGCGTCAATAGTGGGGTGGTGTTTAAAATTGGGGGGGCCATTAACCATGCTTTTTTTACATATTCAATGTTAACATTGACATCTATGTGAAATCGGGTTGATCGCATCGCGGGCCATTATAATGACCCGCGACGGACGCGATCCACCTGATTTTCACTTTAACATTGTTCCCTATGGGGAAATCGCGTTGATCGCGTCGGTCGCATCGCGGCCCCTTATTAGGGGCCACGATGGACGCGATCAACGCGATTTTCAGTTTTACCGGCAATTGAGCCAGTTAAACACAGAAAATCGGGTCCATCGCGTCCATCGCATGCCTTAAGTACCTTAACTTAAGCCATGCGATGTACCACGACGGGGGCCGTGCTAGGAAACAAGTACCTATTATAGATAGACCAAATGTATATAAATAAAAAATAATAATAGTAATAATAATATATACATATATATATATATATATATATATATATATATATATCCAGCTTGTGGACCGGCACTTCCCACGAATGTAAATACAAGTGCGCTGCGTGCCTTTGTAGAATAGGTAGTAGTCGGGATCCTTGAGAACAGGAAAACACGTCACTGCAGCATGAAGTTTCAAAAGAAGTAAGACTTCAAATTTATTGCATAGCCCCCCGGGGCTATGCAATAAATTTGAAGTCTTACTTCTTTTGAAACTTCATGCTGCAGTGACGTGTTTTCCTGTTCTCAAGGATCCCGACTACCCCATATATATATATATATATATATATATATATATATATATAAGAAAAATAATTTATCGGAGAGCGCTTGACTTAGTACCACCTAGTCACTCTTGTAATAATTTACTAAATAAGACAACAATCACATTTACATTGAAAATTTGAATTTTTTTTGTCATACCCCTGAAGAAGTCGTTCTGACGAAACGCGTTGGGTTTCAATAAAGAACTTTTATCTTGAACGGATTCCACGTATTATTCGGGAAAGGGACAAAGAATTGTCAATGTAAATGTGATTGTTGTCTTCAGTAAATTATTACAAGAGTAACTAGGTGGTACTAAGTCAAGCGCTCTCCGATAAATTATTTTTCTTGTACTTGTTGCCAGACTCTCACTAACAGGGGAGCCTTATCGGAGTAGCAGCTAATATCAAAACTCTTTAGCGCAAGACGAGGTCCATATTGTTTTTTGTATATATAACAGCAGTGTAGACCCCTGGGCATAGCAATGTATTGGGTCCCCTACCTATCCTCCAGTGGTAGGGGTGTGGGGGGTGCTATGAGCGGAAGCTTTGATGTCCCGCGGATGGTAGGGGATATTATATCAACCGCTCAGCATGTAGGGCCTGGATCAGTAATTTGCACTAATTGCCCCTTTACTGCACAGATGGTGGGAGAAGGAGGTATTGGGCTGAATGAAGGGGTCCTGATATATAACTTCCAGGGTTATACAGGATGTTTAATATGCAGAGGAGGGGTGTATAGTGGAGTGGGCTTATTATTCATAATTTTCTGGTGGGAGTACAGCTTGCTTGACTGCAGATAGATACAAGCTACTAGTGTCCATCAAAGGGGGAGAGTCCCAGCTTTTGGAATATACCCTCAGATACACTCTAAGTAAGACAGAAACTGAAATATCTGACTGGGAAGAGCAATTAACAGGCTTGGATGGGGACCACTGCTTTGAAGTCAGATATCTCCGGTTCCCAAGGGCCGATTTTTAAATTTCTTGTACCCATGGAAAGAGGGGACCCTCAGCTTTCAGACTTGGGCACGTAGATTACTAGGGGGGGTTTTGGGTACTCAGAACCCCCCCCTGCGTGCGCTACTGATGAGGGTGTAAAGATGCAGACCTGAGGAGGCTTTACTATTTATATTTCCAGTGGTTTCAGAACTCAGCCATTGGTACCTTGCTGAATAGTCCCAGACAATAGTATTTTCAATTGAGAGTAATTAATGATACTGAAAATACGTATATGCTAGGAATGATTCTAAAGAAACGTATTACAATTTTGTGTGTGTGTCTCAAATACTACTTAAATGATCATATTATTTAAAACCTGTATTTCTAACAATATTATGTAAAGAAGATAATATAGTGCAGTAGTAAAATATTTTTAAAATAGTACTAGAAACAGTCAATTGCTAATAGAATACTCATTTAAGTAACATTTAAAGTATACAAGTATACTTTTAAGTACAAACAAGCTTTTCTTCTAAAATTACAAGTCTCAGTATATCTTATATCATCCATATCTTGAATTATGTAAGCGTGCCCCAAAAACCTATATGGTTTCTCCCTTTGACCTTCTTTGGACACACTCCCTTGTTAAGTCTCAATTTCAACAAACATTTTTTTGGTGAACAATGTGTATGAACAATTTGTGGAATATCTATTTTAGTTGTTGAGGATCATATTAGGCATATATTACTAAATATATTAAATATTGATGAGCAACTATTGTGTAATCTAATCAATATGGTAGATCTGAAATATCTGTTTTGAATTTTTAACAATTAATTGTATATGCAAGACTGAGGATGGCTGAACGGGTGTCACTTGCGAAGGTGGCAGACTATTCCCGGGAGATGTTATGATATACTTACTGAATGCTTTGGTCTTCTCTCTGAGAGAAACCCAGAAAGTAGACACTGCAGACCACTTTGTGAGGCAGGGCCAAATGGATTTGCTTTCAGGCCCTGCCCCCAACACAAGGAAATGCCAACAATTTGTGTGTCTGTGGTAAGAGGGTGAAGCCAAATTACATGATTCCATTAATTTTTAATTCATTAAAGTGCCCAAGTGATAATATAGCTGGAAGGTATGTGAGCAAGTTCCATTTCATACAATAATTATTTATTGAACAGCAGAGTAATATAGCACACAGTATCAGTCACACATTACCAGTTAGACTGGCCAAATGGTCTTTAAGTGACGATGAAGTGTCCAGAGCAGGAAAAGAAGCATGCAGCAGTATTGTGGCTGCAGCAAGAAACAGTGCTACAAGATGATGATGATGAATATATAATGATGAATTTATTACACACTCTGGGGGATATAACAAAGTCTAAACTGGTTTGCCATGAATAGTGTTCATGGGCACATGCAAATAGTTGCACCTACAATCCATAGTGAAAACATTTTGCTATTGTGTTCTCGACAAGTTACATCTGGGCATGTCTAGTTGCTACTGTAATGCATTTGTATGCACCATGGCAACAATATACAGTCTGGTTGCATCTGTAACTCGCAGAAAACTTTGCAGAAATCAGTATTTGCTGAACAGGTCCATGGTCCTCAATAGTCATGGTGTTAATGAAATCAGTGCATCAGATTTTTTTTTATAGAACAATATGTGCTGAAACCTGGATATCACTAATCTCTGTAACTGTACTTTGAGGATCGAGGTTGGGAATACCTGAATAGACAATACTGTGGAGCCAATATTCTAAGAAGACATAGAAATAAATTAAACTATATATACTGTAAGGCATGCTGGATGCTGATTGGCCATAGCAGTCATGTGTAGCCACACTGGACGACTTGTGGTCATCTGAATTGACACAATATCATGGCATACATGACCATAGTATCAGATCCTAATTCTGAAGGTTTCTGGACAGGTGAGTGATAACCCACTAGACAGTACAGATATGCTCCAACACCCATGTTTTGGTTTCAGTTTTGAATCCTTATTAATTTAATGTTTTGATGACATAAGTAACAATATAAGGACACATTCCCAGACACTTTTAAAGTAGCATATTGAGCATTGAAAATCAGCACTGATTAAGCTATCATCGTTTTACTAAAAAGCATATGGAAGTTCAGGGGCATAACTAGACATTTGTAGGCCCCATAGCAAAACTTTGTAAGGGCCCCCTATTTAGAAACTGATGTTAATAAATGTATATAGCATATATAACTTAGAACAGGCATGTCCAAACTGTGGCACTCCAGCTGTGGTGAAACTACACATCCCAGCATAAACACAAGAGGGTTGGAGTAAGGTGCGCTGCTGTTTAAATGATTTTAGTAACTGTAACACATTGGCTGTCTGAAGAGGAATGAATTATGGACACACTGTTGCTTTTAGAAAATATTTATCACGAGTAAAAATATATATAAAACATACAAATAAATACACAGCATATACAAAACAAGACAATTTTAAAATAAAGAGAATGGGATCCCAATCAATTAATTAATGATAGCTTTGATATATTATCAGTAGTAATTTCTTTACTGAGAAAATTAGTGTTCTCCTGCCAATTGATGGAGGTTAAATATGGGTAATCAGATAATGAAACAAAGTTCCAGTTTAAGCAAAGTGGTGTAGCTTAGAAAGCTAGTTGGTAACTTTATAATAGATATAGTCACAATTTAGATGGTATGCTCACCCATATGGTAGACCTCAATCCCCTGGATGTATTTGCGGGGAGAGGAAGGTGGTGTACACTAGCTGATGTCCGGCAGCTCAGATGGACGGAGAGCTGCACTTCAGCTAGAATGTATAGAAGCACCTTGCAATAAGCTGGAATGGATTTAACCCGGTGGAAGGTGGTCCCACTGCAGAGGTCTCCGTCCCCTTGGTGTAATCTGGGGAGAGGGACTGGGTGCAGCTACTGATGTCCGGCGGCTCAGAATATGGAAATGCCGCTCTTCAGCAGGAAGAAAGGTGGGTGCCTGTCAGGTATCTGGTTGCGGTGTACCGCGAAGAATTCAATCCCCTTGATGTAGCTTGGGGAGAGGGACGGGGTGCAAACGCTGATGTCCGGCGGCTTCAGGAGAGGTGAAAGCCGCGCTTCAGCGAGATTGTGGTGTGCACCTGTCCTAGTGCGCGGCAGTGCTTGTATGCAGTCAGGCAGCGTGGGGCGGCTAATTGCCGGCTGCTGGAGAAGGCTCACGCTTGTACAGGGAGGCAGGAAGGAAAGTTGGTGTTAGATGATGGGATCACCGTCTCAGGTGAATGAATTGCGTCAACGTGTTTCGTTCCGTAGTCAGGCTGGAACTTTATCAAGCATGCCTTGCCATAGTTTTAAAATCCCCTAATAGCAAAACTGTGGCAAGGCATGATGGAACTTGTAGTTTCTCAACAGCTGGAGGGCCATAGTTTGGCCATGCCTTACTTAGACTGTAGAAATGGTCCCCCTTTAGCTCTGGTCCCCATAGTAGCTGCACCCCTTGCACCTATGGTAGTTATGCCCTTGTGGAAGTTACATTATATCATAGACTTCATCATTCAGGTGTTTTGTAATGCAAGGTTCCAGGCACTAATGGAAACAACTAAAGTGTTTTTTTGCTGAACAACATTAGGAAGTTCTATTGTAGTCAGTTGTTTTATATTGCAAAAAAAAAACAGACACCGATTGAAATTATTAACATGCTTTTTAGAAGAGGGTATAACATACAGTATATCTCTGGCTATCAATTTCTAGTTCACATATATTTTAGAGATGTGCAGGTTCGGATTTACTCGGATTTACCTGGAACTCAAAATGGGATCTAATTGGCTATCCAGCTGTCACATGTTTTGGAGCAACAAACATGTGACAGCATATAGTCAATAAAGATCCTATTTTGAGTTTCAGGTAAATCCGATTAAATCCGGACCAGCACATCTCTAATATTTTTATATGATTTTTTTAAGTAGCCACTATGGCCCGTATTCAATCCTGGCCGAAATCTTCACCAGACAAAAAAACTGCAGTTTTCACCTTTTTTGGGGTGAATTCGATTTGCCTATTCAATCCCACTGCTGATTTTATTTTTAAAAAAATCCAGCATTGGTGAAAAACACATGCCACACATTCAATGTTTTTTTTAAAAAATTTGCGAGCGTTTTACATCATTTTTGCCATTGCTGATCCCCCCCCCCCCCAAAATAAAAATAAAAAAATAAATGGCATGGGAAAAAATGTACTTAAAAATGGGCGACAATGCCCATGATTGAATACTGAAAGGTGAATCTTTGTCCACCTGGTGATAATGAATTAGTATATCACTAATGATTAGTAATATCTAATGTGGTGATATTTATTTCAGCCATGTGTGCATTTAAAACATTATACAGTACTAACGCAGGACCATTACAATATGCAAATACTAGTGTTCAATTGTAAAATGCAACGACATATGCTGATGCTACTGTTTATACTGTAAGTAACTGTTAATAAATAAAACTGTTAATAAAAAGTAAATACCGTAGTTTCACCAAGGTACCATAAGTAGTTTTCTGCCACCCACATTATTACTGCACATGTGCTGACATGTGCCATGTGGAATGTAGCTTATAGGCTACAGTGATTAATGCTACCTGAAGAAAATGATAGATACAGTACCTTGGCCAAGCTACAGTAATTGTGGCACTGAAACAGCCCTCTAGAGAAACCAAAAATACAATACACAACAGAGCGCACTAAATTAGTGGTTTTATATTTGTTTTCTCTAGAGAAACCTATGGGAGCTACTTTTGTTAGTAAAAATGGGGATCTTAGCAGAAATCTCCAATATCTTCAAAGATACATATATTCCACTGATTTTTTAAATACATACATATGCAAATATGATTTGATAAATACAGGTTCCAACAGCAGTTAGTACTGGGACAATGGGAGAAAACCTTACAATTACAGAGAATAAATAACTAAAATGTAAAAAAAACAGACAAAAGTTTTTCTGTACAGGTAAACACGAGGTCTCCTCTGTTCTTCAGATTTCAAAAAAATCAGGCCATCTCAGCTGCTTAGGGGCAGAATGGAGGCGGCTTCAGGAGGGTGAGAGAGTAATACCCATTCTATCTGAGATTTTAAACCCGGTACAATCCCGTAGGTTGACCACTATTGGTCAACAGTGTTTAGGACAACACCTAAGAATGGTTGACATACTGTACATTAGGCAGACAATGAAAGAAGATCAACACAAGCTTATGATCGACATGGGCATGGTCGACACTGAAAAGGTTGACACTAGTTTTTCCTGGGTTTTTTTGTTGTTATTTAGACCTAGAGAACTTGCTTCATACTTTACTATCCCAGTGGGAGTAGAGTGAGAATATAATAGTGTGTCTGGCTGTGTTTTTCACCATGCTCAAAGCATGGCGAGCACAGCGAACCATGCGAAATACCTAGATGGTGTCCATGTCGACATAGACACCACTCATATCGACCTTTTGAGTTTTGAGCTTAAGCTTGTGTCGACCATCTGTCAAAGCTAACCTATGGTACGTTGGCTATTTTTAGGTATTGATCTAGTCAATGTCGACCATTAGTGGGTGACCTAGTGACCGTTGACCTATACATTGTCGACCCCCTATACTATAACTGGACAACAAATAGTGTTTTATTGTATAAAAATGACAATTAAAAATATTACTCTTTTAATAAAATTAAACAATATTGTATCTACCTCTTTGTTTAATACATAATATTTTCCTAAATAGCAAGTCACCATGGTCCATCCTTGCTCTGCCCCACCATATTATTGCCCCATCAAACCCTGGCCCACTCCATTCTGGACCCATTCAATCCCCATTCCCTTCTGGACTAATGTATCCTTTCCCCTCACTACATCACCACACCCCTTCCCCGCAGTAGACTTACTCCAGCCCATTCCAAGCACAAAATAGACCTCCATCTTCACCTAGTATATCAGACTTGGCTCCATTCAGTCCACCTGCTGCTCAATCCTGTATCACCACCCACAGCTGTGTACTTACCCATGGTGGGCGCTTCTCCTCTCTTACTAGGGGTAGTCCTGCTGCTCTAGCAGATTGAGATGTTGAACGGGTGATACAGTAAATGTCTTTGGACTGTGATCTGGCTCCTACTGTATATGATTTCCAAGAGAAGGGACGAATTTAGATAATTTGTTATTATTTTTCTTGCAGTGATTTTGAGATGGGTACGTTTTACTGTACTTTATGGAAGTTTTGGTCAAACCCCCATGACAAACACACGCAAGGGGGGATTGCCCCCCCTTGCGGGCTCGCTGCGCTCGCCATGCTATGCTTGGAACACTAATTTATTCTCCCTCTATGGATGTCGTGGACACCCAAGGAGGGAGAAAGTGTCGGGATTTCGGTGGTCGGTATTCCAGCGTCGCGATTTTGAACACCGGGATTCCGACCGCCGAGATTTCACCTGCATCTCAATATGACAGGGTCTCAAAACCCCAGCAAAACAATTGCATAATACATTTAGCACTTAGGGGTTATTTTGGTTCACTCTTTCTGACAAATTCCTTCTTAGATGGACAAAACCATGTGCACTGCAGGTGGGGCAGATGTTACTTGTGCAAAGAAAATTAGATTTGGGTGGGGTCTTATTTCAAAGTGAAAGTCAAAGTATTGCAGTGTAAAAATAAAGCAGTCAGTATTTTCCCTGCACAGAAACAAAATAACTCACTCAAATCGAATAATGCATTCATTTTGCATCTGCCCCCCTGCAGTGTACATGGTTTTGTGGATTTAAGAAGGATTTTGGCAGAAAGAGTGAACCAGAATAAGGCCCTTAGTATAAACTATGCATGTTTTCGTCGTGCACCAATAGGCACAGTCAGAAAAATAAAGACATTTGAAAGATAAAATTAATGAAACTATCTACAGAATTGAGAATGTAAAAATAAATGTAAAAGCTGGTAACAGAGAGTAGCTAATGTTCTGTATGATGAAACATTTCTCTGCTTTGTTTACAAAGATTCTGGTAGATTCAACCTGTACAGTATACTGTACATCATGGTAGAAACCCCTCCCCTAAGTTGCCATGTGAATTCTCATTGAAACCTACAAGAGTTTTGTGTTACAATGTGCCATAAGCAGCATGTCTTCAGTCTTCACAGAGATTTAATGATTAGCCCAATTATATGGTACTACAGTAGACTCTGTCATTTCGTTTTCCTGTGACAGCTCTGTTGATGTTTATAGCAGAACAATATTTCTTGCATTGTAATTAATATTTTTTCTTTGACCTAGCTCATTTTATAACAGTGCATTAGATTTTATTTATATTTTCATTTCTGTGGTTCTAAATAATGCTATACACATTATGGTCCTATTCAGATCTGATTGCAGTACAAATTTGTTCTCAAAATGGGCAGATGCAGATGTAACATGTGCAGAGAGAGTTAAATTTGGGCAGCGTGTGTTGAAACTGAAATCTAAATTGCAGTGTAAAAATAATGCAGCCAGTATTTACCCTGCACAGTAACGAAATAACTCACACAAACCTAACTCTCTGTATACATGTAATCCAAAAACATACTGGTAGGCTAATTGGCTCCCAACAAATATACTGGTTGGCTAATTGGCTCCCAACAAATTACTCCTAGAATGTCTGTGTGTGCGTGTACATGTGGTAGGGCATATGGATTGTAAGCTCCACTGGGGCAGGGAGTGATGTGAATTTTCAAATATTCTCTGTACAGTGCTGTGGAATATGTGTGCGCTATATAAAAAAACTGTTAATGAATTAATAATAAATATACATCTTACATCTGCCCCACCTGCAGTGCACATGGTTTTGCCCATTTTGAGAACAAATTTGTACTGCGATCAGATCTGTATAAGGGCCTATATTCTAGATAACGCATGCCATGTGAAACTTTGTTACGTCAGTAGTGTGGCGGTGTTCCCCGCCCGTGGTACACTGGAGGCTGGTGCTGGGACACTAGAAGAGTAGCAGGGGGGAATTAGGAATTATATGAATTAGGTACAATTGTTTTTTGAGGTAGGCAAAAACTTTTCCCTCAGTACTGTCTTGTTTCACAATATCCCCCAGAGCAATGGTAACCAAACTTTTTTGAATCATGATGCCCTCAAGAATCCAATTTTTTTTCACAGCACCCTAGGTCAAAAGTAATTATGCGGTGAGGGACAAGAGTCACTTCTGATTTTCCACATATTTATGACTGGAAGATGTCAGCATTGACCATAAATAATTTAAATTGGTACTGGATCACCAACCCATGGCACCCCATGGTGCCACAGCACACAGTTTAGGAACCTCTGCCCTAGAGGTAATTAAAAATCCCACTCCATGAGATACTGGGGTTTATTCTGATTCACTCGGAAAGGCGCAATCACTCTCTAATGGACAAAACCATATGCACTGCAGGTGGGGCAGATGTAACATGTGCAGAGAGAGTTAGATTTAGGTGTTTTATTGTTTATGTGCAGGGTAAATACTGGCTGATTTATTTTTACACTGCAATATAAATATCAGTTTGAAGTACACCCCACCCAAATCTAAAGGTGCATTTACACTGTACAATTTGTTGGGCCAATTTCATTGAAAGACATTTCCATTGAACCCAGTGTCCTGGATGAAAGATGTTGACGAAAGATCTAGCTACAGTTTATAGGCTCTTTTTGAAAGATATCCAAATTGAGCTGCATGCACAGTTGATGAACACTCTTGATGAACAACTGTCGGGTATGCGCATCCTCATTCGTCGTTCGTTGCAAACGCACTGAAAGATATTTTGACCAATTTCATTTAGAATGGTTGAAATTAATGAAATTGGTCAAAAAAAATTGTACAGTGTGTATGCACCTTAACTCTCTGCACAAGTTACATCAGCCCCACCTGCAGTGCATATGGTTTTGTCCATTAGAGAGTGATTGTACCTTTCTGAGTGAACCAGAATAATCCCCACTGTTTGGAAAATTATCCAATGATTTTCAAACCAGAATATTAACTCAGTAAAAAAATGACTTAAATATGAATTATCTTTCTACAGTAATACAAATCCACAACTGCTTTCCTGCAAATACTTGCAATCACATCAATTGGTCTTACCAAGTACTAACTCTGCAGGGTGAATACTAATGCAATAATTAATTTTATTTAGTTTAATGGTTAATTAATTTTGACAAACATTGGATTTAACTTTTCTTGGCACAATATTTATCAATTTGTGTTGATATATTGTATATTGTGTTATAGATATTTCATAATAACTTATTAGAATAAGTAGTGGGGTTGAATTTATCTAAACAAGCTTGCTGCCACGTCAAGGGACCCAAATTTTTCTGCAAGTCCTACGCTATCACTCAGAATGAAAAACATAGCAATTGATATCACATTAATGTTAAACTTCAGGTATGCTACCTGTTTTACAGCTCAATGCCCATTGGCTTTTGAAGGTGACACAGTCACCAAGCACAAATGTTGTAAAGAACTGAAGAATTCCACAGACACAGGTTAGAGCAGTGGTAGCCAACCCTAGCCCTCGAGAGCTACCAACAGTTCACATTTTACAGACAACCTAGCTGCTGCACAGCTGCACTCATTAATCACTGACACATTTTAAAAGATCCACAGATGGAGCTAATTAGCTCACTTGTGATTCTGTGAGAAGACCTGCAAAACATGCACTGTTGGTAGCTCTCGAGGACTAGGGTTGGCTACCCCAGGGTTAGATTAAATAAAGTTAACAGGGGTGCATGAGAAGATATGATTTCAAAAAGATTAATTAAACAATTAATCAAGTATGCAAAAGGCATTAATTCACTGCCATTCCCAAGCTCAGTTTGGTTTCTGAACCCATTGTGTAAATAAATATAATCTCATAAAGTTTAAATGTATCAATATATACAGTATGAGTGAATCAGCATTATTTATTATGACAAATTATTATGTGAGTGCAGAATTTCTTTGATTTGTATTCGGCACCACACATCTATGATTGGTGAGTCCAGTAGACCAGTGGTTCTCAACCTCGGTCTTCAAGAACCCCAAACAGTGCACGTTTTCCAGGTCTCCACACACAATCACAGGTGAATTAATTAGCTCCACTTGTGATCTTTTAAAATATGTCAGTGAATAATGAATGCACCTGTGCAACTGCCAGGAGACCTGGAAAACATGCACTGTTGGGGGTCCTTGAGGACTGAGGTTGAGAGCCACTGCAGTAGACTTTTTATAGTGCATAAAAGAGAGTATGCATTTTAACATTTTACTACTGTAAGAGAATGCTTACCTATTGTGCATGAGACTTCACAGCTGTGCACAAACTAGAAAAAATATAAGGGCATGTACTGTATAGCACTTCCCAAACACTCTGTCATCCCTACAAAAAGCTTTAAAATGAATTAACAAGTAGCGGTTGTACCTCATAATCAAAAGTTAGAACAAAGATGTTGATAGTGGCCATATAGTTTCCACTTACTAACATTATTTTTTCTAAATAGATGTGAAAAGGGGTGTTTTCAACCCTTTTAAAATAATTTTAGTTTCACCTGAATGTACTAAAGGACTTTTAAAGCAGCTTTTGTGAAAAAATGCTCCAAACCCTTCTATTTCGCATTTTTCTAGTAAGCGGATCGCATTTCCCATACTTCTAATGGAAAACGTGAAATGGTTAAATTTACACACAAAAAAATGTATTTGAATAAGTTAAATTGCATTTGGTCCTGTAATAATAACGCCATCTTCAGCTGGTGAATCACAGGGCTCAGATGCAAATTCTGTGCTTCTGCATAGCTTTCTCTGCTCCTAGGCAGAGAAAACTGTGCAGGCATGGGGCCAAGGTGATCAGCTGTGTGTGTCTGATGGAAAGACAGCATGATCACAGTGGAAAAATACAAATGAAGAAAAAAAAAACAACACCTCTCCTCAGGGTACTGCTGGTCTTCAGGGCCTCCTACTGCACTGTGACCTCTGGTGCAGTAAATAGATGCTGCAAATCAGCAGCTCACTTTACAGCACTGAGGGTCATAGGAGAAGGAAGCCCCAAAGACCGGCACCTTGCTGGAGCCAATTTCCGTGGGTTGGTGAGTATAAGTCAGTGAAGGGGAGTCATAGCGCTTGAGGGAGTCGTCATGGCAGGGAGGGGGAGTGGCTATAGCGGCACATGCGCAGGACAGAATTGCGGTGGTTTTTGTATATAAATTCCTGATGGTGCTGAATAGACCTATCGCAGGGAAAGAGCTTTATCGCAATCTCTGTCTCTACATGTGATAATTGATACATCCATGGGATGTAGTCAATCATCGCATTTTGAGTTGAGCCAATGTTATCACTGCACATCCACATCCTGAGATGCAGATGTGATAAATGGGCCCCATAGAGTCAATCTCATATTAATTGTGACAGATAGGAGGTATGATTAGGTCTAATATGGGGCAAATGTATTATCCCTTGTAAAGAGTGGATAAGTGGGGAAGTTGCTTATCAATCAGCTTCTATCTATAATTCATATAGTACATTCTATAACATATTAGGTCATGATGCTATCTGCAACTTTTTCATTTCTCCACTCTTCAGAAGGTTTTATACCCTTGATGGCTAACCTTGACACTCCAGCTGTTGTTGGACTACACATCCCAACATTCTCTGCTTTAGTTTTGCTATTTGGCCATGCTAAATCTGATGCAGAGCATGCTGGGATGTGTAGTTCAACAACAGCTGGAGTGTCAAGGTTGGCCATCAATGTTTTATATATTTTCTCCAATGTATACAATAGAAGGTCATCTCAGAGTTACTGCTGTAGGCCTCTATACTGTAGTGGTCTCTTTAGGCAATAAAGGCTTTCTAGTACCAGACCTGGTAGTATACTGGGAACTATTTATTAGCCATTTCTCAGTGTCAAATACTTTATTAGTTTCACAACAGCAGGAGAGCTAGTTTGCAATTATTGCTTTTGTCAAATAAATATAATCGTTGTTAATTAGTATACAGTATACAGTAGTGGTTGTACTGAATAGCATCAGTCTTTAAAAAAAGTGTTACATGTATTTTGGAAAAAAAATATTAGGTACTTGTTTCCTAGCACGGCGCCCACCATTTTGACCGTAGTGCATCTTATACAATCGCATCGCATCGTATGCAATATAGCGGCATGCGATGCATGCGATGTGATTCGATTCGATTTTTAATTGTACAAGCACCCTGACGGGTGCTTACAATGTTAAATGCACACCCATTGTCAAGGCCACCCCCACTATTAATGCCCACTATCAACGCCAACCCGAACCGTGGTGAGCGCTTCAGGCTCATATTCCACGTCCCCTCGCTGCGCTCGCCACGCTTCGGGCTCAGTGGCTCACTGCGCTCGCCACACTATATAAAGTCAACTCCACGCAGAGGTAGATATTAGGGGTATGAAAAGGTCAGAGGACGCATACCTCTGCACTTGCCACGATTCGGCGTTGATAGTGGGGGTGGCGTTGACAATGGGGGTGCATTTAACATTGTAAGCACCCATCAGGCTGCTTGTACAATTAAAAATCGCATCGCATACCATTTGCTGACATGCATTGCTAGGCGATATTTCATTGTACAAGTACTCCAGTTAATTTAACGGGAATATTGCATCGCACACCACTAAGTACGGTATGCGATGGGCGCCGTGCTAGGATACAAGTACCAAATATTATTATTCAAAACACACTAAAACAGAAAACTATGATAGGAAATTAACAAGTTATAGAGAGGGTAAAAGTCAGATGCCTGCTTTAGGTCTCACTTAAAAGTAAATTAAATTGCATTAAATCAATGATTGATAATAATAATAATAATAGACAAAGTTCTCGCATCAGTATGTAATCAGTCCTAATAATAATGTAAATCAGATGTTTCTTATGAAATATAATGATACCCTAAAACATACAATGCAATGGATATTATAAAGTGTTGACAGCTGTGGTAACATCTTTTTTTGCAATTAATTAAAATTTTGACTTGAAAAGGCAGCATTGATGCAGTATCTTTAGTTCTAATAAACTGCAACTTTATTTGCTGGGTTAGGTTAACAGCACCTACAAGATTGGCCCCAACCGCCCTGGCATTTATTAATTTTTCAAGCAATGCTGCTCCAACATATTTGATGAAGCAAGCAGGCACTAGGACCCGGCACAGTCCAAACAGCGCTTTTGGGCTGCAGGGTCATAACTGGTATAGGGCAGCGGGTGCTGCCCACCCTTAACTGATTCACAGAGTTCAAGTGCTTACATCCATCACAGCTTCTCCCAGCTTCTGTCCTGGCAGCAGAGTTATTCTCTCGGCAGGTGAGTGCTTTATATAGGGCTGACCATCATGGTCTGCAGCACAAGCGACAACTCCTGCCGCAGCTTCCAGACACCAACTGGTAACTGGCATCTGTCACTGCTTGCCTGCCTGCTGGCCAGCACCCCCACCCCAACACTTTACAGCCACAGCACATGATGTGCAGTGATGTAATAGGTGATAGTACCATGACATAGAAGGATGAAATAACTCCTACAGGTGATTTTATACTGGCTAAAGTCCCATACACACTAAATTCACTCTGAGAGTGATAACATTAACAATAGCGTTGGCCCTTCCATGAGAATGATATAATGCATACACACTGAATGCTATTGTTAATGATATTGGCTTAAAAGGAAAAAAAACATGTGCACTGCAGGGGGGGGGGGGGGGAGGGCAGATGTAACATGTGCAGAGAGAACTAGAGAAAAATGGGGTTGAGTGGTGCGCTATCAATAGCAGCTGGCACTGGGTTGTCAGACCCAAAAATGTGAAAGAATAAAAACAAGGGATGTGCCAGCGCTAGCTGTTCCAATGATATAGACAAGACGGTTCTCAAAAAATAATTATTTAATAATTAATACCACAATTGATGTACATCTGTCACAAGACATATAAAAAAATTATAATAGAAATAATAAAAATAAGTGAATTAGAATTGAGCAATATATAGGGATATATATAGGATATTAAGTTGAGATCTCCATCTTAAAGGCTTTTAGTTGAGAAAATGTTGTTTTATATTACCATCCATTGTAATCTCCTGGAATAGTTTATGTGTCTAAAGAGCAGTGACACCGATTGACCAGTCCACTCTCCCACCGACGTTCTGCCACTCCTGTTTCATCTGGACCTCAACGTTTTGGGATACCTGCACTATTACTAATATTACAGTATAAAAGGAGAAGACACGCCAAATTGGGAGGCTTGAGCCCTTGAAAATATAGGGAGAGGGTGGTGATGAAAGGGGTGCTACTTTACCGTTAGCCACTCCCCTTCCCTTACCATGGTGCCCCACTGTAATTTTTTCTTAATCCGCCCTGGTGATATACTATACATTCTTTGCAATATTTTTCCTTTTGAAGAGTACACCTATCAGAAAGAAATATGCAAAAATCTTTTGTAGTTGCAAATAATGCAAAGCGTATAATATAATTGGTTAATGCATAATGTAAGAAGATGGCATTTGTCTTATAAAATATTGGCCATTATATATGTGAATGATAAGATATATTTGGGCTTACTTTTACGGGGCTGAATATGTCCTGTTAAATTGATTTAGTGGAGCAAATTCAAAATGTCCTGATCATTGTGAGAACTCATTACATACAAATGTTTCTAACATTGCTTCTCTGATGTTTATTTCATTTGAGAGATTTGTTCTTTCAATAAGCAATTTCATTTTTATAGATTACCTCATAGGAACAATAAATGTGGCAGAAAAGAGAAATCATGCAGAGATGAAATAAACAGAGTTTTCTGCCTCTTCTAGGAAGCTTCCCAATTTGCCATTAGTTCAGTGAACATTCTTGGCACCGATGAAATGGATACGAAAGCCTTGAAAACTAAAGGTGCGCTGTACTGGATGCCTCATGAACGTGTTGTATACTGGATGAATTAGGACATTATAAACTTATAAACTGTAATTTGCATTCTGGATTTCTGTGCTGATTACAAATAATTCTGTATTAAAGAATTCCATGTACTGTAGATACCCATGTCAAGATCTTCAAATATTATTACTTTTATATATTACTTTGATGGACCAAAAGGACTTTTTTTTTCTCATTTAAAAACATAATAAAGACAAACAAGTTAGGCTGCGCAGGCAGGGTCCCTGCCTCTACACACAAACCCATGAATCATAGGCAAATCTTGGGGGCAGGACCTAACGTTTTGCCAGTATGACTTTGCCCTCCAAAGTGGCCTGGAAAAAGTAGGCAAATTTGATAGCTGGAATACCACAAATACCAGGAGTATTACCTTTACATTTCAAGCAAAAATGCGCCCATTAAGAAAAGAGCCACATTAATTCTGAGTTGCTTATTTAACAAGATCATTTTCATTTCCATGCAGACACTGGAGCCAAAGTGATACAACTTGACGTACTTTCAGACCAAGAATAACCAAGCTACAAATTCAAATTAGGTTTAAGCTTTACACTTGTCGCATATCCATTGATGAAGTGACCATTGTGAAAACAGTAATTTATCACAGCCCAATTTTATGATTTATTAATTACCGAGAACATTACCCTAAATAATATAAAATGACTCCTTGCCAATATTCATCCTGCATTTGAAGACTCATCAATTTAAACAGCAGTGAATTATTAGGTCAGAAACATGACTCTGACCTAACAAATATAGAGAAAGAAATAGAGACCAAGAATCAGCAGCTAATACCACTCACAACAGAGAAAAGTTTCTCTGAGGTTTAAACAATCCCCAAATCCAGACTTATAAATACTGAGGACGACCTAATAAAGAAAAAATTCAACAAAATCTTAAGAGACATTAGACCCAATATTGAACAGAAATTTTACAAAACCCTGACATTTCCCCAAAAAAACTAAAAAACAACATGGCATACTAATAAGAAAGTAATAGTACTGCTAGACAAGCATACCAGACAGAACAAAAACAAACTTCTATACAAAAACACAGGGCTCACGTACCAACAATACATGACCAAAGTACTGTACACAAGATCAACACCATTGTACAAAAGCAGACCAATAGTGATCATAATCACCAGCCATACATAGACCAAGACACAAGTCAACTAACAGAAGATTCCACTGACAGCACTGTTAACACATCCTTCTCTATACATGAGATAGAAGAAGATATAGAGTATGACAATTTAGCAAAATTGTCCTTTGATGAGGGGTGGGTGACAACATTAAGAGACTATCAAAATCACAATACAGAAACATTAGAACCTCAACTGTCAACCTCACAAACAGATCAAATAACCACAACCACCAATTCTGAAGTGTCATGGAGGGAACATTTTTAGACACAGAGGCAGCCGAACGGCCTGCCTATCAGATCAGACGAGAACAACACCCAAGACCAAAAAGACATATAGAACCAGACAAGGTTGTAGAGGAGGATCAAAGACTCACAAAAAACAGAGACAAGTGACAAACACGAGCCAGACACACGACAAGCAACTGACACCACACCAATCTTAAATTTAAGTGATATGACATTGACTCCAGAACAAGAGGCCATACTCACTTAAGGCTTCAAATTCGCCCCAAACAACAAACTAAACAAATTCAATACATTCTGTGATCTACACTCCTTCACCAGGAAACTATGCATCAAGAAATATTTCAACTCAAATCCCATAGTGAGAAATCACAAAGACACTGTTAGGATCTGGCAGACTGGAAACCATATGTCAGTATCTGTAGTAAGCAATGGGCTGGTACAGAGAGACTAGACTGTGGCTGCAGAGCAATTCAGACAAGTTCAGGACTTTGGACCAGGTGTGGAAAGGTAACTGATGAGTAGTGACCAGGGATGTGAGATTAACCCCTTCTGTGCAGAAAGTCTGAGAACTACACAATATGCCTGGGAATAAGGGAAAGCAGCAGCTAGCAATGCCATTAATCTAGCCATTACCTGGATGCAGCCTAAATGAATGTCCACAGAAATAAATATGAACTACTTTATAGTAAACAAATTAACTTCTAAGGTACCAGAAATGCAAGTGGATAATGCAAAGTAATATGGATAATTGCAGGTAGATAACAGGCAGGCAAGGCAATATCCAGGCAAGGGTGATAATAGGCAAGGCAATGTCCAGGCAAGGTTGATAACAGGCAAGGCAATGTCCAGGCAAGGTTGATAACAGGCAATGTCCAGGCTTATTTCCTGAAGGAGCTGGAATACATGACATCCACATATGGATCAGGAACAGAAACTATGACCAGCAGGGCAGAGTCTTACTGATTCCCCTTTATACCATCAGCCGAGGTAATCAGTGGATGCAGCTGAGAGCAAAATGAAGCACACATTCCTAGCTGCTTGCTACTAGCAGATGGCCAGACAGACAGGACAGAGTGTAACAGACACTACCGACAAATACCAACACTCCACCTTAAAACCTAAATCAAACTTGAATCCCACTTATCTGAAGAGCCACCACATAAAAACATTTGAATCACTTGTAGTTAGAGATCTGGAAACTCTTCACCATAGTAACACAAACCACAGGATCACACCTAACCTAATCAAGAATGAACAATTAGCCATCAGAGAACTTGAAAACAACAAAGAAATAGATGATTAGGGACATTGTGGTCCTCAACGCAGCAGACTACATTAAGGAATCCCAAAAGATTCTTGGTGACACCAACACATATCTCCAAGTAAAAGGAGACCCCACATCCACTTTCAAAAAAGATATGGACTCACTATTAGAAGAAGGCAAATGATCAGGCATCATAAACAAACCAGAATTCATGTTCATCAAATCAGACCATGCCATTGTATCTGTTTTTTATTACCTACCGAAACTTCACTAGGAACAAAAAAAAACACCAGGCAGACCTATCATTTCAGGTATCAAATCACTCTCCGCCAATCTTGCACAATATACAGACTATTTCTTAAAGGAAATCGTGAAAAACCTGCCATCATACATCAGAGATACCACTGACATCCTGAATACATTACAACACACTGAATGGAAAGATGACTACTGGCTAGCTACTAGCGATGTGACATCTTTGTGCACTATAATTGATAACAAACATGGCCTAGACAGCACCAAACATTTTCTGGAAACAGTTTCACAATTACCATCTGAACAGGTTGAATTCATCATAAAATCGTTGGACTACATCCTCTTACATAACAACTTCTGGTTCAACAACACTTTTTTACTTACAGACCACCGGGACCACCATGGGATCAAAAGTGGCGCCCAGTTATGCAAAACTATTTATGGGCAAGTGGGAGGAGGACCATATTTTGGGGGAACATGACTGGAGCACCAATTTGATCCTATGGTGGAGATATATAGATGATATCATTTTCATCTGGAGGGGTCCGGAGGAGTCCATCAGGCATTTCACTCATCAACTTAACAACAATAGAAACCTAAAATTCACCACTCATTTTAGCAGAAAGGCAGTACTGTTTTTAGACTTAGAAATATACATGGACCATGGGACACCGCACACAAAAAACATATAAGAAGAATGTGGCCTAGTGGACATTACAAACCCTGGTTGGACAACATATCAAAAGGTCAATTCCGTAGAATAAGACGAAACTGCTCAAAAACATCAGATTACGAGATACAGTCAGGAGAATTGAGACAAAAATTCCTAGACAAACATTATGACATCAGCACAACAAGATATTTTATTATTTATTTATTAACAGTTTCTTATATAGCGCAGCATATTCCGTTGCGATTTTAGGTATAGAGCGTAAGGACACATTGATTACTAGAGACAGACAAACCATGACTGACTGTGACAAAACATTCTGTATTACCCAATACAATCAATCAGACTCATTTAAAAAGATTCTTAAGAGACATTGGCATATTCTGCATCAAGACCCCGATCTAATACCATACATCCAAGACAGACCATGACTGGTATTTAGAAAGCCCCCTGACTTAATGCATAAACTTATCAAAAACCACTTAAGACTCATTTCCACCATACAAACCACTCTGACCAACCAGAAGGGATTTTTTTTTTACTGCGGGAGATGCTAGGGCTGCAAAAACTTGAGCAACTTCAGTATCAGAGCACAAAACACCTGGCATTCCATCACTGTAAATAAAAACTTCCGATTTAGGGAACACCTCACCTGCGATTCAACAGGGGTCAACTACCTACTAAAATGCCCTTGCAATCTAGAATACATAGGCAGGAACACTAGATCCCTGAGCACCAGATTATATGAGCATGTCAGGAACATTAAAAGAGGATACGAGCAACACAGCGTATCAACCCACTTCAGGGACAAACACAACTGTAACCCGAAGGGTCCACAAATCAGAGCCATTGAAGCTCCCTAGAAAAATTGGAGGGGGGATAACTTTTCAGACATAGTAGACAAAAGGGAACTCTTTTGGATTTTCCATCTTAAAACATTAGCACCACAAGGGTTAAACATAGATTTCAATTTAGGGACCCTATCAAAGTAATGTTCAAACATACCCCCTGGTCACTTTTTTCAGTGTTTATCTGAACCATAATATTCATGTCTCTGCACTTCACTAATCCATTATTCTGCACAGATTACCGGATATATGCCCAAATGAGGTCATAACACTAGAAAAAACAACATTGACGCACAACACAGTCAACATACTGTGTGGCAATTACAAGTCAACAGTATCAACTCAATACAAAATAACAGTCAACACAGTCCACGTCAACTGTAAATCGACATTCCTGGCCAACATTTATACTATGCCAGCGATACATAGTAATAAGTACAGTTGTATTGTTGAAACACATACATTGTGTCAATTTGTATTAATAACTTTATGTATCATCCACAAAATACGTGGATACCACTCTATAGAATGCTGATCTATCAGCCAATTGCTCACGAACACTACCAACACCATTCCCAGGATTAGTAATGACTCAGCACAAAACTTTTTTTATTGACAGGACAATGAACCTATGGACACTACCCCTCAGGGAGTGGCCCACACATACCCCTTAAAAGCCTCAAACGGATTGCACACAGTATCATTGTCAAAGGCCCTATATGGGCTGAAACGCATTGGAGCAGCACGCACCCACAACATCAGCATTACACCACCCAAGTCTCCTCCTCCCCATAGGAGTTGAGCGCACACCGCTCCATCACTTGTAGATGTGGGAATAGCATGGAGAAAATAAGTAACTGTAAAAGGCTATTATAGTATCAGAAGAAAAATAAAGGGAATTCAAAAATATATATTTTTTTTAATAATTTACACCTTAAAACAAAAGTAAAAGTAAATATAAAGGTATTATTATATTCTTATCAATGATATGTATTACACTAAACGTAAAAAAACAAACAGATTTTTGTGTAACCTACCATATATATGTACAGTAGTATAGGGTCAGATAAAGCAAAGTACAGATGAAGCAATCCGATAGCCAACTGCCAGCCCCTGGAAGGAGACGCTTGTGCGCCCCCTTCCAATGGAGCTCCCCGCCAGTCCCAGCTGCCCGTCACCGATGCTCGCTCCCACCTCCCCGCTCCCCCCTTAACCCTGTCCATCTCCCTGAAGCGAAGACGGGCAGGGTTCATGTCCCAGTCAGATGGAGCACCATCTCGCGAGCGGGGGCATTGTGGCGAGCACCCGCGGTAACAGTAAAGGAAAATGTATAAAAAAAATGAAAAGAGTGTATAAATTCAACACCTGTTTAAAAAACAATATTTTAGAATCTAGACAGGGATATTAAATTGTAACAGTTATAATAATTATAAACTCTAGATAATTGCTGTCTACCGTATGTCTTATAATGGTTTAATACAATATTACCATTTGTAGCATTCATACAGATGAACTTCATCTGCATTGAATAAAGACAATTTGTATCATAATTCAAATCACCTTCATTTTTTCCCCAAAAAATCCTTCACAATCTATTTTAATCTATATCTAATCCTTTATAGGAAACATTCCTGTGCATCCGTTCAGCATGTAGAACTGAAGAGTGGGTGTGTGGAAGTCTGTGGTAGAGAGAGCTATGATGGGATGGAGTGGGTGGGGCTAACCTTTGGCTCTCACTGTGCTTCTAGAGAGACTGACTAGGATTATATAATAGATATTTCAGAAAATGTAAGAGATGCAATACAAAATAGTAGCTAAGCAAAGAAAAAAACAGTAAAGCAGTGTAAAAGTTTCAGGAGTCATTTGGGACAGTATTTATTTATGCACAATTTCCAAGTAACAGATTTATTCACAGATTTGTAAAAAAAAAAACTCTGTAAAGTAATCATAAATATATTATTATAGCTCCATGCTAAGTGCAATAGAGCATACACTTCTTCCCCTTAAGCTTAAGCACATTATCCATGACGATAAACACCTTTACCACTTGCCTTTACAATGTTGGCATACAGTGTTAGAGTTAGTAGCATAAAGCTTGACTTAAAGTACTGTAAGACACAGAGGATTAATTTTCATTGTGTTGACAACCTTCCAGTGTATAACAGTTATTAGGAATAACTCTGTCATTCATCGGCTAAAATATAGATTGATGCCTTACAGGCTGGTAATGCTTAATGGTGCCTCTGTAGATCTATGAACGTATTACTTTTATTATCAACTAAATACCAACACATGAAAAACTGACTAACACAATGCATGCTATGCATTTTATTGTTGTCTATTCTATCCAAGCCATACATATAGAATATTAGTTAAATAAAAGCAAATGCAGCATTTTTCTATAGGGTAATTGAATAAGGAACAAATCAAAATAAAAAAAAACAGTAATAATATTAAAGCAGCACTGTTATGTGGTTAGATTTTCTATATACATTATAAGTACCGTCGAATAACAAAATGTTCATTATTCAAATAGCTAATACAATTCAGATAAAAAGTATATTCAGTTGGATTAATTGGTTTTTACCTCCTAAAGGCCTGCTCAGAATGACCTCAGTTCATCTACATCCACACACATATTGGGCCTGATTCTTAGCCACGCACAAAAGCAGATGCAGTAGGGTATTGTTACAGTCGCTGTTTGCAAATGGAATACAAGCCCATTCTCTTATTTATTTATAGTATATTACAGCGCAGCAAATTTCATTGCACTTTACAATTGAGGAAGCCGCCGACGCACCAGAGGTGGAGAAACGCGTATGTAAGCCTCAAGGAAGGTTACCAAATACCGCTGCTAACCGCAATTCATTCTGCACTGAGCCGTTTTTGATGAGAGACTATTCCGGTCACTGTGGACCTGACTATTATCTAAGCCTGGGAGTGTGGAGTCCAACTGAAAGCACTCAAAGGGGGCATCTATACCCCATATAAAAAGACTGCCTAAAATCACACCAGGAAGGAATATCCTCAAAATGTATCCATTTGGCCACAGGAGATACTAATTCTCTAATGCGTGACTGGTAACTATTTTTCCATTGCCTCATATACATATTTATCAAAAAGCCTTAATTGCCAAAGCCTCATTATAGCAAATATAGCCTCATAATATATCTATATGGAATTTTATGTTATATGTAGTCTGTCTTGTGTGCCTATTTTATTGTGTTAGAAGTGCACTTCGATAAATTGTTGTTTTTATGACATTTATGAAAATAAATATTATCGTATTTTGAATATATAAAACTGTGATTATTGTCCTGGGTATAGCTACGCCTCCTATAAACAGGAGTTGGTTATTTTATTCACCGATTCCTACCCCCAAAAAAGTTTCTCCAGAGGCTCACAAAAACCTCTGACTATAGGGGGCGGCAACTTGGACCCGGGTGATAAAAAGGATCCCCCCATTTTAATAATAAAAATAAAAATATCAGCGCTCCTATGTGACATATTGTCACTCCCCCCGCCCTGTATATAATACAAACATGGTATGATAAGCTTGCCTAAGAAAAGTGAGTTTTCAGGGAACGCTTAAAAGTTTGGAGGCTAGTGGAGAGTCTTATTGTGCATTTCATAGGGTGAAGGCAGCTCAATAATAGTCCTCTTATAGTGAATGGGAGCTAGTGATCCGTGCAGAAGAGAGATGCAGTTCTTGTGCAGAGTGGAGTGGTCGAGTTGGAAGATATTTTAAGATAAGTAAATGTTGAGATATAGGTTGATGTAGTATGGTTAATAGCGCTATATTTGAGTTGAAGTATTTTACTGTTCATTCAATTTGGTACAATATGGGCAACCAATGGAGGGACTTGCAGAGTGGATCAGCATATGATGAATGTCTTGCTAGGGAGATCAGCCTAGGAGCAGCATTCAAAATAGATTTCAGTGGAAGAGACCAGTAAGAAGAGTATTAATCAACGCAGGATATAATGAGTGCATGGATTGTAGATCTAGCAGTGTCTGGTGTAAGAGAAGGTAGTATTTTGGATATGTTTTTTAGATGCATGTAACATAATTTAGAGACTTTTTTAATGTGGGGAACAAAGGAAAATTCAGAGCCAAGGATGACCCCTAGGCAGTGAACTTGTGGGATATGGTAGATTGTCGAGTTGCCAATAGTTATGAAGATATCAGGATGGTAATTGCTCTTGGCTGGTGGGAATATAAATAATTCCATTTGCAAATTTTGAGTTTGAGGTGGGGAGAAGACATCCAAGATGAGATGGCAGAGAGGCATTCAGAGACTCAGCCTAGAACGACTGAGGTGAGAGAAGACTAGTCTCTTGAGTAGATTGGAGAGTCATGAAAGCTGAGTGATAGGACAGTAGTTAAAGAGAGAGTTACTTCCCCTGTGTACATCTGTGCATCTGAAGATGCAAGGACTGAGATGACCACTTCTATTGTCCATGCACGCTGTAATGCCACAATTTGTTGCACCAACTTGGACCATATGGCAGTTGAATTGAATGATTATGCACCATGGTCAGAGCTGCACATGAGTCATGGTATGTGTTGTGCCTATGCAGTTTTAAACATGCATTCATTGCTATATCCAAACAGACTTTTCTCAGTGATTACCTGACTGCTCATCTGGTTAGCCTGACTAATGAGCTGATCCCACTCTCTATATTAACCCACTACAGGGAATGGCTTATTGTCCGAATAACTTTACTTCTTCCAAGGATTATTCTAGGTCAATGTATCCTGTGATTTTTTTCAAGTGACTGCTCTGCTCCTTCTTTTGCTGCTGCTGTTACCTGTATCCATCTGTAGCTGTAATTTCATATACCAGCGCCATGGCTTCCACACTTCCTGATTTGGATTCTGGTTCAATATAGTCAGTACTACAGTATTTTAACACAGGCTTTTTTACGAAGTTCAATTCATTTATATTCATATAAAGAATAAGATATAATAACGTGTATACTAGCAAGATTCCAATCATGAATAGTTTTATTCCAACACCATAAAGAATTTGTTATACAGGAATTAGCCTGGATTTTTGACTCTGAACTGTGACTTGAACAACCTTACCTAAATGAAAAAAGATTATCTTGTAATACACTTCAGAAAAATCACATAAATGGGACCAGGATCAGCGGAATCCTGGGATTTTGGCCTAATATTTGCGTTTTGAGATTGTTTTTTAAATGTTGGGCAGTGCTGAGCACTTTTAGGCTCAGAAGCTGTCCAGATGCTCCTGACCTCCCCCCCAACTTTCCGTGCCCGCCTAACTGCTGAACTGCTCTCCACCTTCACACCACCTCAGCTGAAGAAGATACAATATACTGTAAGTCTTGCTGCTGCCTGCCACCACTGCCCGGCCCTTTGTAATTAACAGTACAGGGTGGGGGTGGAGTTGATGTTTACACTGACAAACTAGATCACAGGTGTCCCGAGATTGAACATATTTCAAACCCGAATTCTGGGACTAAAAAAAATGTCCCAGGATTGGCATTACTACTCCTGATAACTTTGTAGAACTACTGTCTTTCATCCTTCCATGACAGGCAACTAGTAACTAAATAGATTCTTTACTTCTAGAATCTCGAGGCTAATATATAAAATCTATTTTCCTGCGCTACTGTGTGATTGAAGGTAAGTTGGGGGGAAATTATTTAATGAAGTTAGAAAGTATTCAACGCTGCTCTCTGTTCATTGCTGACCTTATAACTCTGTATTGGTATGAGTCTATTACCGTGAATCCTGCTTAGATAAATCTGTTTACTAAAAGCATTTAGTATTTTTGTCAGGCACTGCCATATAAATTCACATTGAGGTTTTTCATCTACCTCTAAGAGAAGTGCTGGACTGGCTTCGTTAATAGAAATCCAACTAAGCTCAGTTTGCTACTAACCGGAGCTTTCTAACACTGGGCATGAATTTTATAGTCTAAAGCAGGGATGGCCAAACCGGTTCTCGAGATCTACCAACAGTCCACAGTACCAAATCTCCTAGCTGGCACACAGCTGCAGTCATTACTGTCACATTTCAAACATGCTGCATTCATTTTTACTATAGATTAACAGGTTAACTGAAAGGCATAAACTGTTGGTAGATCTTGAGGACAGGTTTGGCCACCTCTGGTCTAAAGCTTATTAACAGTACTTATTATCAGCACTGCTCACTCTCAGGATTTCCCTACGTGCACAATTTCATCAGCACTATAACAGTCCGAGGCCCTCCTTTTTATCACTTCTCCAGAGGTTCCCCCAGGTGTATTCCCCATCCCCTTTGTTCAATAAGGAATCCTGCGGTGCAGCGGCGGTGGTGGTTTGATCCCCCAGTGGCGGTGGTCCAAAGTTGCCTAAGAAGGATTTCTACAAACAGAAGATGAAGAACATGGGCATTCCACACTTAAAAAATCAGCTCTAGCATTAGCATATGACAAGGATGTGGGTGCAGCAAGAGATGTAGATTCTGACTCGGAGGCAGGCCCTCTTGTTTGGACCTGTGTTAGCTTTATCCATGGTGCAAGAGATCCATCTGAAATCAACTGTGTAAAGCCCACAATTCCATATACACTCCAACAGCACACTTACAGTTTCCTACATATGAATTACCAGTTTTGATAGAGTTTCGGCACTTGATAATTAAGACCTTTGAAGAATGAAATATTAAGTAATAGTAAGTAAAAAATTCAATGTTTACATGGCATTATAGCCTATGAAACAATTACTACCATAAACTGTATTATAAGTTCCCATCCATCAATGAAGGATGCAGTATAACAATTTAAAATAAATACACTTCATGTCAGTGAAATCATTTCAGAAAGGAGTAAAATATGCAACTGTACAACTGTCCAGATTATTGAAATTTGTACTATAAATCTTGTATCAACTTATAGCAAGAACAAGTACTTATAAGCACTGCATGAAACTTTAATTAAGAATAAACATTTTTGTTCCAATTAGTGAGGGAATAATATGGATAATGGGACAGTTGCGGATAATGCATCAAGGTGCCTAAAAGTTTGCAGATTATAGTTTTAAAACTGGAGCAAAGCCACTGAAATATTTTGCTGTCAAGTAGGAATATTTCATTGATATGAATTGTCTTCATTTTATGATTAATAATGCTGTAGTCTGCTTTTGTCCTACTATGACTTCTATGATAAATGAGAGACAGATTTTACCTTGTGGACACAACTTGAAAAAAAAAACTTTTAACTGCTGCACCCCAATAATGAAGATAATGATATTTTGGCCTACATCATGTTCCATGAAAATCTTACGCTGACATTTTCAAGATAAACAGCATCTATTGCGAAATTAATGAAAAATGGACAGTAGCATTGGGAAAGTGTTATATACGGTATATCATGTAAATTATTTAACAATGTAGCAAAAATAATTGTATTTGCATTTGTGCTATATCTATCTATCTATCTATCTATCTATCTATCTATCTATCTATCTATCTATCTATCTATCTATCTATCCTGACACAGTGCATAGTAACTAATAGTACTGTAGTTTGGTATTTACTTGGCTAAAATCAGTATAAAATTGTAGTTAAAGTGTTTTTTTCATGAAGATTCTGCAAAAATATCAATGTGGTTATTAGAGTGCAATCTTGGAGCTGTGAACCACAGAGTGGCCTATTATAGTTTATGACCACCTGGGGCCAAATTTAATAGCTTGTGAAAATCAGAAAGTGAGAGATTTTGGGAGAGTTTTTCCCTTTTTTTAAAGCAGCAGTGTAATAGATTGCCACTTTAAAAAAATGGGAAAAATCTGCCAAAATCTCTCACTTTCCGATTCTCACACCCTAATGCATTTGGCCCATGATCTCTATGGCTACTACCAGACACACTCCTTAACCCCTTCCTGACACAGCCAGTTTTTGCCTTCCTGACAGAGCCCTTTTTTTCAAATCTGACATGTATCACTTAAGTGGGGATAACTTTTTTTTGCTTTTACTTATCCCAGTGATTTTGAGATTGTTTTCTCGTGACACATTGTACTTCAAATTAGTGGTAAATTTGGGTCGATACAGTCTGTGTTTTTTTGTGAAAAATACCAAAATGTCGTAAAAAAATTGAAAATTTAGCAATTTGCAAAATGTTAAATTTTCTGCTTGTGAGACAAATAATCATACCACTCAAAATAGTTAATAACTAACATAGACCATATGTCTACTTTATGTTTCCATCATTATTTCAACTTCCTTTTAATTTTTTTGGACACTAGGAGGCTTAAAATATGAATAGCAAATTCTCAAATTTTCAAGAAAATTTCAAACACTGATTTTTTTAGGGACAAGTTCAGTTCTGATGTGACTTTGAGGGACTTGTATGTGAGACACCCCCATAAATGATGCCATTTCAAAAACTGCACCCCTCACAGTATTCAAAACAGCATTTTGGAAGTTTGTTAACCCTTTAGGTGTTTCACAGGAATTAAAACAAAGTGTAGGTGAAATTTCAAAATTTCATTTTTTTTGCAGATTTGCAATTTTAATACATTTTTCTAAGGAACACTGTAGATTTTACTAGAGAAATGTGACTAAAAATTGATTCCCCCAATTCTTTTGTTTTCATAAATATCCTATATGTGGCCCTAGTGTGCACGTTGACCAAACCATAGGCTTCATAATAGAAGGAGCACCTACTTGATTTTGGAGCCTCCTTTTTATGAGATTATTTTTTAGGCACCATGTAGGTTTCTAGGCACCATAAGATGCTAAAAATTAGGAACCCCCCCACAAGTGACCCCATTTTGCAAACTACACCCATCAGGGAATTCATCTAGGGGTATAGTGTACATTTCAAACCCCCAGGGGTTTCACCAATTGTGGTACAACTGGGCAGTGAAAATGAAAAATTATTTTTTTTACACAAAAATGCAGTTCTGGCTCCAAATTTTTCATTTTCACAAGGAATGAAGGAGACAAAGCACCCCAAAATCTGTGCCCCAATTTCTCCCGAGTACGGCAATGCCTCACATGTGACCAAAAAATACCATTTGGGTGCATGGCAGGACTCAGAAGGGAAGGAGTGATTTTTAGATTTTGCAGCTCAGATTCTGGTGGAATGTTGGTGGGTGCTATGTCGCATTAGCAAGACCCCCGAAGCACCAATACAGTGGAACCCCCCCACAAGTGACCCCATTTTGCAAACTACACCCCTCAGGGAATTCAACTAGGGGTATAGTGTACATTTCAAACCCCCAGGGGTTTCACCAATTTTGATACAACTGGGCTGTGCAAATGAAAAATTAAATTTTTTACACAAAAATGCAGTTCTGGCTCAAAATTTTTCATTTTCACAAGGTATGAAGGAGAAAAAGCACCCCAAAATCTGTGCCCCAATTTCTCCTGAGTACGGCAATGCCTCATGTGTGACCAAAAAATGGCAGGACTCAGAAGGGAAGGAGTGATATTTGGGGTTTGCAGCACAGATTCTGGTGGAATGTTGGTGGGTGCTATGTCACATTAGCAAGACCCCCGAAGCACCAATACAGTGGAACCCCCCCACAAGTGACCCCATTTTGCAAACTACACCCCTCAGGGAATTCAACTAGGGGTATAGTGTACATTTCAAACCCCCAGGGGTTTCACCAATTTTGATACAACTGGGCTGTGCAAATGAAAAATTACATTTTTTACACAAAAATGCAGTTCTGGCTCAAAATTTTTCATTTTCACAAGGTATGAAGGAGAAAAAGCACCCCAAAATCTGTGCCCCAATTTCTCCTGAGTACGGCAATGCCTCATGTGTGACCAAAAAATGGCAGGACTCAGAAGGGAAGGAGTGATATTTGGGGTTTGCAGCACAGATTCTGGTGGAATGTTGGTGGGTGCTATGTCACATTAGCAAGACCCCCGAAGCACCAATACAGTGGAACCCCCCCACAAGTGACCCCATTTTGCAAACTACACCCCTCAGGGAATTCAACTAGGGGTATAGTGTACATTTCAAACCCCCAGGGGTTTCACCAATTTTGATACAACTGGGCTGTGCAAATGAAAAATTACATTTTTTACACAAAAATGCAGTTCTGGCTCAAAATTTTTCATTTTCACAAGGTATGAAGGAGAAAAAGCACCCCAAAATCTGTGCCCCAATTTCTCCCGAGTACGGCAATGCCTCATGTGTGACCAAAAAATGGCAGGACTCAGAAGGGAAGGAGTGATATTTGGGGTTTGCAGCACAGATTCTGGTGGAATGTTGGTGGGTGCTATGTCACATTAGCAAGACCCCCGAAGCACCAATACAGTGGAACCCCCCCACAAGTGACCCCATTTTGCAAACTACACCCCTCAGGGAATTCAACTAGGGGTATAGTGTACATTTCAAACCCCCAGGGGTTTCACCAATTTTGATACAACTGGGCTGTGCAAATGAAAAATTACATTTTTTACACAAAAATGCAGTTCTGGCTCAAAATTTTTCATTTTCAAGGTATGCCAATTTCTCCCGAGTATGGCAATGCCTCATATGTGACCAAAAAATACCAGTTGGGTGCATGGCAGGACTCAGAAGGGAAGGAGTGATTTTTGGATTTTGCAGCTCAGATTCTGGTGGAATGAATGGTGGGTGCACCCCCAAAAAGTTGCTGATCAGTTAATTTATACTGATCAGCACAAAAGGGGGGGGCAGCAGGGGGGGCAGCAGTCAGTTGCACAGGCAGCACAATCTTTGGTGCAACTGACAGGTATATATATAAAAAAAAAAAAACCTGCACCCCCAAAAAGTTGCTGATCAGCACAGATATACTGATCAGCACAAAAGGGGGGGGCAGCAGACACAAAATATAGCACTCTCTGTCACTATCTGTCACTATCTGTCACTCTATGACACTGCAGCAGCAGCACACAGGAAGTGACAAGATCCAGGAAGCATCCAGCTGCTGGCAGCACGCTACCAGCGGTGATCAGCGGTGATCAGGTAAGTATCAGGCAAGGTTCAGGTATGTATATCATGACAGATTGGTCGGTGACCGCTCTGCACGCAATTCCAGACCGGAATTGCGTCTGCAGCGCAGTCACCGTTAGTTTAAATCACGCGCCATGGCTGTGATTGGTCCGTCGGACCAATCACAGCCTTGGGGGCAGGTGGGGTGAGGTGTGGTCATCACCGGTGACCCCCTCACGCCCCCTCACACCCGGCGGTGATTGATCCCTGTGTTACCGAGCGTCAGATTCGCGTCTGATTCGCGTCTGATTCGCCGGTAACACAGGAAAACGCTGCGATTGGTTGTTCACATTGAACAGCCAATCGCAGCGATCGCCGACGGGGGGGAGGCATCGCCGCCCCCCCTGGGCATGCTGGGACATGTCTGCTGTCAGGGACAGCAGACATCGTCCCTCTGTCACCGCGTCCCTAGACGCGGTGACAGTTTAAAGTCATGACGTATATATACGTCATGTGTCGGGAAGTACATCCCGGCCATGACGTATATATACGTCAAATGTCGGGAAGGGGTTAAATACCCTCCTGCAATTATAGTATCAGGTGTGGATTGATATTTATTACTACTTTTAATAAACCAACCACTTTCCCACCTTCCCAGGATATGTCTCTTTAAATGAGACCTACTGTATTCTGGGCCTGATTAAGATGTGATAGGTCTGAGCATCGGTGCTGCTTACATGGAAGCAGCAAAAAAGCACATACAGTATATGGTAATGCAGCAGGAGGTGTCTGCCATAAGAATACGCATCCTGAATGCATGTACAGTATGATGCTGTATGATGTAGTGCTATGTCCGAAGATGCAGCATTGGATCACTTGTGACAATATCGGACAGCTGAGCAAGCCACGAGGTTATACAACCCCTTCCACCACAGCTTTTGTCCAAAAGACCAGAAATTCTCAGGCAGAAGATATATACTTCAAATGCTCAGTGCAGACGTGACACATGGGCAACATACCGTACATCACTACTTTGTATGATTTTGTTTGTATTGGGACCTGAATTAGTCCACATTAGTTTATATTTGTAGAAATTAATTCAACTGAAATAATCATTATATGATGTTGTGTTTTGTCACTAGCTTTGCCTTTAAAGTGATGTTTAATTATTCTCTAATTAAATCTGATCATAATATGCTTCTGTACACTACAAACATACAGTTATGGCAGAGTTTCCTCGGTACCCTAACCATCCATGATTGATCACAGATGGTTAAAATAAATGAAAAATAACTATTTATATTACCCGTGCCTAAGCATGAGTGTCCTTAAAACCTGCTTTGTAATAATGCATTGAGGACAGAGTTTAGAAAACACTGAGGCATTTTCCAAAAGGCAACCTCGGCACGTTCCAAGGGCCCACCAGGTCCCGAAGGGGCCCCATAAAGATACCCTGGCCATCCAAAACATTACCAGAACAGCATTGCTTGACTACATGTGACATCATGACATCACATGGACCTTCCCAAATTTCAGAGGTCCCTTTAGCACGGCCACAATCGCGGGCATCGCGGGTAATTTTTAATGGTCTGCGATGCGACCGACGCGATGCCCGCGATTTCCCATTGAAATGCATTGAAAAAGTCAAAATCGCGTCGGTCGCATCGTATGCGGCCAAAAAAAGCATGCGATGGTACCGACGCGATGCCCACGATTTCCCATAGGGAACAATGTCAAATGCCTCAATTTAACCTAATCAACATAGGGAACAATGTTAAATGGGCCAGACACCCCCCAAAAAAACCCTGACCAGTGAAATGGCTGCCCAAAAATAGTTAACGCCACCCCACGATCAACGTCAACCCAAAGCGTGGCGAGCGCAGCGAGCCCGCGAGGGGCGGTGGTACGCGTCCTCCGACTTTTTCATACCCCCACTATCCACGTCGGCGTGGAGTTGAGAATAGATAGTGTGGCGAGCGCAGCGAGCCACCGAGCCCGAAGCGGGGCGAGGGGACGCGGATACCTGTGAAGCCCGCGAAGGGACGCATTTACCGGTGCAGGCAGTGTATGGGAACATTAAGTCTGTCTGTTGTTACCCAGTTTGTTCACTGTCTACAATTGTAGCTCAACAGAATCTGCTGCACTATATAAGTAACTGTAAATAAATAAATAAATAATAATAAATAAATAATGACTGGATACAGAAAAACCTGAATGTAAAAGCTGTATAACAGGAAACCAAGCCATCAGCCATTTCCAAAATCATCAAGCAGAACTGATAAACCAATAGAATTCGAAGAAACACAAGTGTGTAGTCCCATGGAAGTCAATAAGTAGATAAAGATACTTCACAGCTATCATTGATGACAGTCAAAGGCAGTGAAAACAATTGTAAACTACAAGAGACTTGTGAAAAGTCAAACATCTGGTGTTGTGCAACATTGCTCTGCCAGACAATCACTAATACTAGTATAAACATATTTTAACAGTTCTGTTTCCAAGTGTATCACAAGAAAGATAGCACCACTGCCAAAATATGTGTGCATGAGGGAGAACCAATTGTAGTAATGTCATTCAAGGAGCAGAATGAATGGGGTCACCCTTGACCCAGGGGCCCATATGTACTGCATACTCTTGTGACAACTCTTCTCAACTGCCAGTGGATATTTTATGGTATGTGTATAAAGAAAGAGACACTGGAATAGGGTAAAAATGCATTGTCATACAGAGGATCAGGGAGACATCTTGAATAAAATATTTGTTTGACTGGGAACCAAGTTTGTAGTAGATAGGGACCCGCTTTATAACTCTTTTTACCTAACAGGAAGTAATACTCATAATGCTACCCATGTACCTCCGCTTTATGTGAAAATATCAATTGTGATTTCTGTACATTTATGGAATGGTTTAATTTGATTAAAATGTACTTTACTATATATCCTCTCATGATTTCTCTTTTAGGGATGCCATTCCTGAATACATGAAAAAAATCATTCAAGGAGTCTTCATTTGGTTTTGCACTTCTCACAGTGGCTTGTGATTGCGCACCTATTACTCATTCATTGACTTCTTCAGTGTCTGACTCAGGATTCTGTTGATTAACCTGGCAAATGTTTTAAGTATTGAGCATTTAGTGTGATATATTGTATTGTATTGTGATGCTAACTAAAAAATATTTAGCCATATCTTCCTGGTGCTTTGCTTGTGCAAACCATTAACCATAATATTACAGTGGGGTACCAGCAAAGCTACAATAAGTCTCTATACCCCGACATCTGTTATAGATATGCCAATGGCCTCAATGCTGCATATTTTTCAGTGCTTCAAAGAATCGAGACCTTCATTGTCCTACTGATAGGCTTTTTATCTTTTGCCATCCAAAATGTTGCAATCATCTGTATTCATAAGTGATCATCATGTTTTGTACACTTATGTGGTTTTATTTTTATGAATGGGTAAGCCTATTATCATTACGTTTTTTTTTATATTTTATATGTTACTGTACTCAGTTTTCACATCCTATGGATTTATTCGTTAAAAATTGGGGTTTCAAAAGTTGATATCATTTATTATCCTACTGTATGTTGTCTTTGTATGTTTTCATGTATGTTTTGTGACATCAGAATAGTATTGACAAAAATGTAAAACAGCACTAAATATAAATTACATTTGTATTATAGTTAAAAAAGTTTAGTTTTTGCTTGAACATTATTGCTAACGATTCACCTACTGTATATCCAGTTTATGAGCTTCGTAGGCAAATAACAGATATGATTATATAGCTTTTGTTCTGGGAATTTCTAGATAAAATGTACAGTATGGTAACAATATGCTATCAAATAATGTGTGTGCCTAAAAATAAATTTATTTTGTAGCTAGAAGGTCTATACAAATTTTCCTGACATGTCATCTTTCACATTCACATTAGCTAAACAGTTTTTATTTGGCATAGAGGCTAGATTTTTGCAAATGCTGGCTATGATTAGATTAAATGCTGCCAAAGAAGAACCAAGGTATCTCAGGAAACTGCACTTAGCATAATTTGTTTTTGTTAAGAACTAGCTCTCGGAACATTTAGGACTAGATTACTATGCTTTAGTATTTCACAAGCAAAATTCTGGAGAATAAAGAACAAAAATGCTGAAATATGTGTCCAAATATATTGAAAAACCAACATCTTTCGTTTTTGGTATAACATTTTTTTCGTCTTTAGTTAATAAACTTCAAATAATAAAGTTAAGTCTATATATTTTTTAGCTTTATTATTGTGACCCCTTTGCTGCACTTTGTAAACTTTTTTGTGGGTTTTAGTAAAGCATTTTATTCTTCAAAACCTAATGAGGAAAGAACCTTTTTCAGTGAACCCAATGAATTATGTCATCTCATTAAACTACTATATATAAAATAAATATATTAAATAAATACATTTATGCTCCATGTGAAATTATTGTAAAAAGAAACTAAAAAAATAAGCTACAAATGTATGGGGAAAATAGAATTACAGTTTTAATACTGTAATACTAAGAGCATATTGAAGGCTTCTCAACAACCTAGGAAAAACTTCAACCTACTGCCCCCACCTACTCCACACTGCCATCAATATCCACGTTCAAGCCTCCAGTGTGGAGGTGGCTTCTTCAAAGTTCCACAGCCACCGTTTGCATTAAGTACAACAAATATGTCTCACTCATAGACATTGTTCATTGGTTTCTTGGAGTGGCTCACCCAGATCCTGATGCCTTAGACAGCTAACTTAAGCTTCCTAATTGTAGAACCAATCTTATAATTCAAATATTTCTGATTTGGGTGGCCATCTGAGCAGCTGCTCGAGATAATGGACCTATTTTCATGTTGATTACAGGAACAATAGTTCCAACCAGAGCTGCCATCAAAAATTGTAAGGTCTGGGATTGACAAAATAGGTAGCCACCCCAAATCACTGGTGGTCAGAACTGTGGATACAGTAAGTAAAGATACAAAAGGTTTGGGGTATAAATTGGTGTAATGGTGCATGAATCATGTTTGAAAAGACAATTTCCAAAGCCGTGCATCATTTGTTTACATATACAGATATAGCAGCCACCATCATTGCTGAGATTCATATGTGCTTGTATACTAATCACAGCAATGACTAAGTGCATTTTTCTAATTGTAATCAGTTTAAATGTAATCTTAGTTTTTTTTGTGATTGTGAAAGATATACTATTTAGGCCATCTTTCAGGTTGGATCACATAAAAAATCCAATCCACAGTTTCACGAAAATAGGGAAACTGTGAATGCACATGACCCGTTCTGCGCATGTATCTTGCAATCACATTGCTTTTCTGCAAACACCTTTGCTTCACTGACAGACCGAAGTGTTCTGGGGGAAGAAGGGCAATGGAGGGGGCCAGCATGTCAACCTTGATTTTCAATCATTAAGAAGCCAAGTACTGCATTTGCTATGCCGTTTTACTTGGCCTCACCAGGCCTTCTGCAACTGCAAGCCAGAGTAAGATCAGACTGCAATCATAGATGCTAATGATGTTTATGATGTTCATTAGAAACAGCGATCGCATCTCAGTTTTATCAAATGCAGGAAGGAAGTGGTATACATCTCCTCCTAAATTTGTATTGCTAAGGATCACATATGCTAAGCTGCTGTGAGCATCCAATTCTGTAACTCAGGGCATCTCCAAATAAGCCATCAAAAGCATATGACAAGCAAATTAATGGCAACACAGAGGTTTTCTAGAAGCCATGGTCTCTAAAACAACTCATAGATTCCGAGCCGAAAAACTAGAAACTCAAATGAATTCCTGGTTGTCCCATAGTTTTTTAAATAGGTTTTATAATAGAAGCGAAATTAAGCTTATATAAATTAACCAGATTCCAGTGAATCTGCTTTCCTATGTACTGGGATGGAAGGTATCTATAAAAGACAACCTAATAAGGTGGCTAAAGTCTTGATTAAATATGTAAGGATTAAGGGCCTCATTCAGACCTGACTGCAAGGAAATTTTTGTTTCTAACTAACAAAGCCATGTTGCATTGCAGGTGGGCAGATGTAACATGTGCAGAGAGATTTAGATTCTGGTGTTTTTTTCTGTTTCTGTGCAGAGAAATACTGGCTGCTACAATTTTATCCTGCAATTTAGATTTCAGTTTGAACACCCCAGCATAATCTAACTCTCTCTGCACCTGCAGGGCAGCATGGTTTTGTCCATTTGAGAAAAAGGGTGCCTTGCAATCAGGTCTGACTTAGGTCCTTAGTTCAATTAATCTTGTATCCGGCAAAGTAGCCAAATTTAGTAATTAAATCAATAATGACAGGGAGGAAAGTTTCCAAATGAGATTATTGAATGTCATCTTCAGTCATAGAGTATTTAGAATGTATTATACCAATACATAAGTTTTGTGCATTTCTAAGAACTATGGCCAAGGGTTTCAAGGCCAATGCAAATGATAGTGGTTATAAAAGACAACTTTGGTGGGTGCCCCTTTGAATTTAAGAGATTTTGAAAGACATCCATTGCTGGATACCTGGGCAAAAGGTCTAACATATAGAGTCTGCAGAGTTTCAATAAAACATGTGGGAAAGCCAAATTGTTAAAAGGGTTCAAATAAAAATGATCCCAGGTGATTAAGTCAAAGGCTTTCTGGATATCTAATGTGAACACAAACTGTGGGTCCTCTCCTGAAAAAGTCTTGTAGACTGTATATGGGCCAACACCCATCTTACATTCATCATTGATTGTCTACCTGTGATGAATCCGCTCTGATTTTTATAGATAACACTGGAAAGAATATATTTCTGTCTATCAATATAGTTGAAATATTTTATAATCAACATCTAACAAAGATATGGTTTGGCAAGAGTCTGGAATTCAGGATCATGACTTAGGGAGCATTTTTAGAATTTAAGAATTCAAATAAATTAGGAGTTTCTATTCTCCATTGATGTAGTTATAGAGAGGTATTCAATATTTGCCAATATTTTTATTAAAGTTGGATCTGTTTAGTTGGAAACGGTTGCTATTATCAAATTCATGACCGTTTTTTGATAATCCACAGCCGTTTTCATCTATCCACGGACTCTCCGACACTCGACAGCAGGAATTTTGAATTCCGACTATCAATTTACTATAGGATCAAATGAAAACTGGCCGGGATTCCAACTTTCAGGTAGTTCCGACAATTGGAATCCCATATTCAATACCCACATAGACCTCACAAAAAGCGTTACATATTTTATTTTCCAAAATGTTATAAAAATCTCCAAATAAGCCACTGGACTTTGAGCTTTTAATGGTTTAAGTTTCTTAATCATCCCTAAGAACTGTTTGGCTTTGAATTATACATGCTAGGGTGCATGGTACATAATACTAAAGAAGTCAGTGAAAAGTAGGAGAGCAGGCTCCACCAACCATTTTGTACCCGTATGACTTAGCTCAGGGGTCATTGGAGGCTTTATGGGTTAAAATGTTCTAGTGTACCCTGCATGGGCAAGCATCAGGAGCATAAACTCCACCTCTGCCCATGCTACACCTCTGCCAACTAAATGAAATCACTTTTTCTTTGCATATCTCTCTATTGGCAACAAAATTGAAATATGGGGTTCATAATTTAAAAATATATTACAAATTTTAAAAGTTTTCAACATTTTTTTTACTAAAAATTACAGTTACAATTTCAGAGAGTTTCGACAACCAAAATGAAGAAGCAACGGTAGGGTTGATGCAGATGTGGAAGCAGTTAGCAAAGTTACTTGCTTCTTTTTCTTTATGTACAAATCAGAATCAGGCCCATTGTAGGCAGTAGCAATGCAAAAACAAAAACCTCAGGGGACAACTTGAGTTAAAAAAAACTGTGTAACGATTGGATAATATGCAGGTTACTTAGGATGTCTGATTAAATTATGGAGCAGGAGCTTTATCACGCAGCCACTCGATTTGGCAGCTCCAGATATTGGTTCAGCCAACTCCTACCCACTTTTTGGAGTGAATTCTGATGCCATTCCATAGCGCTGGTAGCATGCCAATCACACAGCAGCATTTGGGGCACTGTGAGTGACATTTTAGCCCCAGATTTGAACAAGTGCAGATCTAAAAACATAGTAGATGTATGTAAACTTCAGGTACATTTAGGCACAGTACAGCATATCTGGATAAGTCTTATCCTCTGTGATATACAGTATTTATGGAAGTGGGAGTGGGAGTACTCTGTTCAGCCATGTCTTTAACAGATACAGTAGTATATAATAAACTAAATCTTGGCACAATATGAGCATTTGTGCATGTGCCACTGTATCCTCTATTCCTCTAATTCATAAATTGTTGTGACGATGTTTATCCTCAAGGTCAACTATTTTCAGATGGAGTTGTTAAATCTTCTTATCTCTGTTCAGCTGCATCAATTAAGGAATTATATTTTTAATTAGTTCTTCATACATATTTCTAAATGTGCTGTAGTGTGCAGCCTCCTATATCAACTAGTACAGCTCTTAATTATTTTAAAGAGCAAGGATAAGTACTTTTATTATATTTTGTTTAAAGTCTGTAAAGAAGGATTTTAGTAATAGTTTTTCTACATATTTTACTTCTCTTGAAATCACTTGGGACTTTAGTTAATTTAATAATGGCTATGTGTATTGATAATCTCCTTAGGTAGTTGCAGTGGTGTAGAAACATACAATTTGTTTAATTACTGGCTTCATCCTCCACAGAAACATTATTACATTTGGCTGTGTGAATGTCTATACTATTATATTCATAATATACACTATACAGAATGTGGAAACCGGTTGAAACAACTCATAGAAACATAGAAACATAGAATTTGACGGCAGATAAGAACCATTTGGCCCATCTAGTCTGCCCCTTTTTTACCCTTCAGGTAAACTCAACCCTTTTTAATCCTTATTTCTTTGTAAGGATATTCATATGCCTATCCCAAGCATGTTTAAATTGTTCTACTGTCTTAGCCTCTACCACCTCTGATGGGAGGCTATTCCACTTATCCACTACCCTTTCTATGAAGTAATTCTTTCTAACATTTCCCCTGAACCTACCTCCCTCCAGTTTCAGTGCATGTCCTCGTGTTTTATTACTTGTTTTCCTTTGAAGAAAATGTCCCACCTGTACTATGTTAAAACCCTTGATATATTTGAAGATTTCTATCATGTACCCCCTTTCCCTTCTCTGCTCCAAACTATACATGTTAAGATCTTTTAGTCTATCCAGGTAAGTTTTGTGATGTAGGCCATGAACCATTTTAGTTGCCCTTCTTTGTAAACTCTCCAATGTATTTATATCCTTCTGAAGATATGGCCTCCAGAACTGGACACAGTATTCCAGATGAGGTCGTACCAATGACCTATAAAGTGGCATTATTACGTCTTTTTTTCTGCTACTGATTCCTCTCCCTATGCAACCAAGCATCTGACTAGCCTTCCTCATTGCTTTGTTACATTGCCTCCCTGCCTTTAAATCACTTGAAATAGTGACTCCTAGATCTCTTTCCTCCTCAGTAGTTTCCATTATAGTACCCTTGATACTATATTGAGCCTTTGGGTTTTTGAGTCCCAAGTGCATAATTTTGCATTTTTTAGCATTAAACTGTAGTTGCCATTCTCTTGACCAATTCTCAAGTTTACTTAGATCATCAGTCATTTGATTTACCCCTCCTGGTGTGTCTACTCTGTTGCATATCTTTGTATCATCTGCAAAAAGGCATACTTTCCCTTCAATACCATTTGCAATGTCACTAACAAAGATATTAAAGAGCACTGGTCCAAGAACAGATCCCTGGGGTACTCCACTGGTAACATGTCCCTCCATAGAATGCACTCCATTTACGACAACTGTCTGTTTCCTATCCTGCAACCAGGTTCTTATCCATTTAATTGTTTTATAATCCAATCCCACACTTTCAAGTTTATTTAGCAGCCTGCGATGTGGGACAGTGTCAAATGCCTTACTAAAGTCTAGATATGCCACATCTACAGCCCCCCCTTCATCTAGTATTTTGGTCACGGAGTCAAAAAAGTCAATGAGACTTGTTTGGCATGATCTCCCTGCAGTAAAACCATGCTGTTTTGGATCCTGTAAGTTGTTTAATTTAAGATATTCCACTATTCTTTCTTTTAATAGTGTTTCCATTATTTTCCCTACTACTGATGTAAGGCTCACTGGTCTGTAGTTACTTGCTTCTTCTTTGCTTCCGCTTTTGTGCAGTGGAACTACATTTGCTTTTCTCCAGTCCTCTGGAACTGCACCTGTATCTAGTGACTGATTGAATAAATCTGTTAATGGCGCTACCAACACATCTTTTAGTTCTTTTAGTATCCTTGGATGCACTCTGTCTGGCCCCATTGATTTATCCACTTTCAGTCTTGAAAGTTCTGTTAGGACTTTCTCCCTAGTAAATGTACCTCCATCTACCTTATTTTTATAAATGTCATTGCAACTTAACTGTGGTCCCTTCCCTTCTCCTTCTATAGTGAATACAGAGCAAAAGTAATTATTTAGATGATCTGCAATTGCCTTGTCTCCCTCCACCAAATTCTCAGTGTCTGTCCGCAGTCTTATTATTCCTCCATTTGATTTTCTCCTTTCATTTATATACTTAAAAAAAGTTTTGTTTCCTTTATCTACCAACTGAGCCATTTTCTCCTCAGCTTGTGCCTTGGCACACCTGATCACTTTCTTAGCCTCTTTGCGTCTGGCAAGATACACTTCTTTGTCATTATTATTTTGAGTCTGCTTGTATGTCCTAAAGGCCATCTTTTTTGCTTTTACACTAGTTGATACCTCTTTTGTAAACCACACTGGCTTCCTTTTCCTGGTACTTTTCTTAACCCTTTTGATACAAAGGTCCGTTGCCTTTAGTATTGCACTTTTTAATTTTCTCCACCTCTCCTGCACTCCTTTCAAGTTCGTCCAATCCGCTACTCAATCAGTTTATATTAATTTGCAGTGGTCTTGAGTATACTACTTGTCCCTTATACTTCTGCAGCAAATCTGCAGCAAAACAAAACAAAAAGGCCAACAAAATTCTGGCATGTATTAAGAGGGGAATGGAAACTAGGGACTCAAGGGTAATTATGCCACTGTATAAAGCATTGGTGAGACCTCACCTCGAGTATGGAGTGCAGTTCTGGGCCCCACACTATAAAAAGGACATCATAGAATTAGAAAAAATCCAAAGGCGAGCAACAAAGCTTATTAGGGGAATGGAGAATTTAAGCTACGGGGAGAGATTAAGCAATTTGGGACTATTTACATTGGAAAAGAGACGTTTAAGGGGGGACATGCTCAACATGTACAAGTATATCAAGGGCCAATATAAGGAACTGTCACACACCCTCTTTTCTACTAGAAAGGAATCTAGGACACGAGGGCATGAGTATAGATTAGAAGAAAAAATATTTCATTCAGCTAGTAGAAAGAATTTCTTTACGGTCAGAACAGTCAAACTCTGGAACTCTCTTCCCAGAGAGGTGGTAACGGCTGGCTCATTAAATGCGTTCAAGGCAAAGTTGGACAAACATTTACTGGATAAAAACATCCATGGGTACAAATAAGAAATATAATCTGTCTGTAAAATATCAGAACCTACCAAATCAGCAATGGATATCTATACCAGGCTGAACTAGATGATCTTTTTTCATCCTTACCTACTATGTAACCTATGTAACTATGTAACTATGTAAATGATGTGGGAAGGCAATACTTAGAAAATGGTAGACTTCTTTATAAAGATTAGTGGTCCAGATCCCAAGGAATCCAAACTCCTCCAAACCATGGGTATCAAGTCCAACTGAGACGCAGCTCCGGTCTTCTCACTGCGAAGGCGAATGTCATCTTGTGGCATCAAATTCTTGATGGCCTTGGAAGATATAAAATGCCCCATGGCATTTACCAGTAAGGCAAGCTGTTGAAAACTTTGCTAAACTCTACTATATTGGATGCGTCGAAACTCCAGGCACTCTAAATCTAAAATGACTGTCTTGGTGCATGCTGCTGTATGTTCTGCTGTACTCTGCTGAATTGGGTGCAGGGTAGTAGAGAGCCAGGCCCATGTATTTCTCTGGGATGTGTCATATTTCAGGAGGCATGGCCAGGCACCCTTAAAATAAAATTCTGAAAAAATAGTACTTTAAACACCTCCCTGGCCTAATTGCATGCGTATACAGCAGCGTGCACTGGGTTGAGAAGAGCTGCTGTAGCTAATGCTTTCAGATAATGGGAGGAGGAACAGGGCCCAAACTGGACCTATCTGCACCCCCGGTACTTGTGTAGTTTATGGCGCCGTGCTACTTCCGGGTTCTACGCTCCCCACAAACTATCTAAAATAAACTAACTTAACTCCATGCCAACATGGATAGTTCATACCCCCACTATCCATGTTGGCATGGAGTTGATTTCAGATAGCGTGGTGAGCGTAGCGAGCCACCGAGCCCGCAGCGTGGGCGAGCGAAGGGAGCCCCGCAAGGGGACTCAGATGCACGGCGCCAGGTTGGCGCCGTGAAACTACACAAGAACCCCCCCCCCTCCCCATGCTTCTGATTGGGTTTGCTAACTTATCAACAATAAGTTCCAAACTGGTCAGCCTAGAGCTGAAACTGTTAGAGAAAGAAAAAAATAGGTCACCCTACCTAAGGATAACTAACTGGTTTGAAAGGTAATAGATAAAGGAAAAAGTTATATCAGGTTTTTTTTTTCATGTGGACAACATGTTCCAGAAAGCCTGCATGATGTCTCTTGGTGAACGCATCATTAACCGTGCACACTTAAAGCAGCCCAATCAAAGATTCAACAAATACATATGAAATTAGACATACAGTATATTACTGTAAGCACAATTATACAGATTTTCTAATCTAATCAAAACTCGCTTCGTCATTGGACTCATTGAAGAAGGAAGAATTTATGTCCTATTTTTATCTGTACTTTTATGATGTAATTTTGTCTCTTACACTAGAATTATTTTAAATTGATAAACATTTATTCTTTTTTTATAAAGTGTATTTGATTGTCCATAATTTTTCCTGGTATAATAACATACAGTCAAATACATGAGTGTACAGTCAAAGGAGGGAAAGGTTACAAGTGGAGTACCCCAGGGATCTGTACTTGCACCAGTGCTTTTTAATATCTTTATTGGTGATATTGCAAATGGAATTGAGGGTAAAATGTGCCTTTTTGCAGATGACACAAAGGTATGCAACAGGGTAGACACACCAGGAGGGGTAAAACAAATAATTGAGGATCTAGGTAGATTAAAGAAATGGTCAAGAGAATGGCAACTACAGTTTAATGCCAAAAAATGCAAAATCGTGCACTTGGGTCTCAGAAATCCAAAGACTAAATATAGTATAAATGGCACTATAATGGAAACTACTGAGGAAGAGAGGGATCTAGGTGTCACTATTTCAGGGGACTTAAAAGCAGGTAGGCAATGTAACAAAGCAATGAAGCAGGCAAGTCAGATGCTTGGTTGCATAGGGAGAGGTATCAGCAGTAGAAAGAAAGAAGTAATAATGCCACTGTATAGGTTATTGGTACGACCTCACCTAGAGTATTGCGTTCAGTTCTGGAGGCCATATTTCCAGAAGGAAAAAAAATATTAGAGACTGTACAAAGAAGAGCAACTAAAATGGTGCATGGCCTACATTACAAAACGTACCAGGAAAGATTAAAAGATCTTAATATGTATACTTTAGAGCAGAGAAGGGAAAGGGGGGACATGTTAGAAACTTTCAAATATATCAAGGGTTTTAACAAGGTACAGGTGGGAGACATTCTTCACAGGATGAGGAGCAACAGAACAGGAGGACATGCACTGAAACAAGAGGGAGGAAGATTCAGGGGAAATGTGAGGAAGAAATACTTCACAGAAAGAGTAGTAGATAAATGGAATAGCCTACCATCAGAGGTGGTAGACACAAATACAGTAGTACAATTTAAACATGCTTGGGATAAGCATAATAATAGCCTTACAAAAAAATAAGGATCAAATATGGTTTGAGGTAACATGTTTTAAAAAATGGGCAGACTAGATGGGCCAAGTGGTTCTTATCTGCCGTCAAATTCTATGTTTCTATGTTAAAGTATATCATCCTTTATATTGTAATATATTGGTAAACTTCTTGATCACTGAACCCATATCCATTTTTTACACGCACATTTACTTATCTGTACCGTATTTACTTTAGTTCCTACTGTATTTAATTTCACAAGTATGAAAAAAATGATGTACTTAATGATTGAACAATTATATTTTGCTCTCAAAATTATTGATATGTTACACTGATAAGTATCAATGTATCTGACAAAAGCACATTTCAAACCACATAATGAGGAGTGAGTCACATTTGACATTAGTGCCTCACAAGGGTCCTTATCTGCAGCGATATATTATACATTACGTGCTCATTTGAATTTTTGTATTGAATTGCAATTTCCTAAAATAAATGGAAAACTATTGTTTCATATATTTTGATTAATTTCCTTACAAGTTTTAGAACTCCATTAATAATGTACTAATTTATAATATGTTCTCAGGGCCATATGGGAAATCGGTGCAGAAAAGAATCTTAGTATAAAAAGCTATTACCTGGCACACCATAATTAATGCTGCCAGATGCACCATACTGAGACCATGAATACTATAAATACCATACTGTTGATGCAGTGTAACTGAAATCAGTAGTAAATCACGTACTGTATGAAAGAAAAAATACTGCTTATTTAATAATATAGATGTATTACTACAGTATGAGAGACCTGTATATAAGAAAAAATATCATGGCCATAAATCAGTTCTTGGAAACCCCAAATTGGTGCCTTCTTCCCTAGTTCCATATGATTGAACTTATTTACTGGCATTTACTGCTATCACCAAAGACCTCTAAGGGATGGCAAGTATGACAAGTTATCAAATGGCAAAATACAAAGAATTTGTCAACTAGATATGCCATAGAGACTTGGCTGAGCCCCCACAGGGTTAAATTACTCGGGGTCAGATTAAGGGCCAAATAAGCCTTGGGCTGAAATTGCTCAAGGGCCTATAGTAAGAAGGGAAGTGTCTGTGAATACTGCTGTATGGGTGGGCATCAAATCTAGGGTGAGTGGGCATGTACACTAGGGTTTCTCAGGATTGAGTTCTAATAGCATGGGAAACGTTGTTTCTTTGGGCCAATAGAATGTGTATAAATATTTCAGCTCGATCTGTTAATATATTCTGTCAGAAGTAGAGACCTTCGTTTTGGAAATGTTCATAAAAAACACAAAAATTGCAATTGCTGGGACACGGGCACAATTTAGGCCAGGCTAGAGATTTGTTGGGGACCTTCGGATGCACCCGTCAGATGGCGCGCTTGTCCGCCAGCCTGTGCCAGCTCAGGACATCTGGCGATCCTGCAGGCTGGCTGACATGCGCTCCATCTGTATGTAGCATTACTGCACAGTGGTGGGTTACAAGGAAGCCCACCGTTATGGAGCTAAGCTCTGAATACTGTACACAGGTAAAGTGGAAGCAAAGGTGGACAGTAAATAGTGTTGGCACTTCACATATCCTTCTGCGACACAGTACTGTAGTTTTCATTGTTAGAGCAATCGCCACCCAGTTGCAAAGCAGTGTAATTACATACTTTCTCCATAGTACGCATAAGTGCACCATAACAGGGCATTTCACATGGCCTGACAATGAAGGACAATGTATTTATCTGTTCTAGCATTAAAATATTATCTGAGAGAGGTCTCACCATCCATTTAAAGCAGAAATAACACTTCTGAAGACAGAAATGGTGAAACTAAGTGCCTTGGAAACATTGCAACTTTGTGGGTTCTTTTAATAGAAACTTCCAAAATTCAGGCCTCATTTTCCCATCGAACATGTAACCAATCAAGCTGACATTTTTTAGCACATTATATTGGCCCCGAGGCAACTTTTTTTTCTATTAGTATCAATTCTTGTACACCTTTATCCTATTAATCCCATTGTCTCCCTTAATACTTATAATGTATGGCCGACTGTGTTGCCAATTGGATGTGGTATAGGGGTCTGAGAGTCGGGATTCCGACGGTCATTAGTCCGACATCAGAATCCCGACTATCAGTACACTGACAGCACGGCAAGAACTCGCCACAGGTTATATTCTCTCTCATGGGTGTCGTGGACCTCCTGGAAACAGACTGACTCCTCAAAAGCTCATGGAAGGTGGAGCTGTTGCAGCTGGGCATGCACAGCAGCCCTCCTAAGAGACAGCAGCCATATGTGTTATGGGAAGACTGCAGTCACTTAGTCGCTGACTGCACTCTGCACCAATGCATCTTCTGGTACTGCTGAAGCTGCTCCAGGTTCAAGTCCATGCTGTTTTTCTCCTGCAGTCCTGCTCTGCCTAGGTGGATAGACTTTTGCCACTGCAGACAGAACAGGGAAGTGCAGATGGTGCAGCATGGTGCATCATGTGGTTTGTTGTGTGATGTAATTAAACTCATTAGTAGGAGGAGCTGAACAGGTTACTGGCCCAGGGGAGTTACCAGATGGGTTCAGAGTAAGTACCCTTTTAAGAATCCAGGCGGGCAGGTGTCCAGCCGCTGCCCTTATAAACCATTGGTAAGCACTTCTTTGCCTCAGCCATGCTAACAGCTGGATCTGCTTTCTGATGCTGGCATTCCCTTGTAATGCGTGTGTGCCTGGTTTGTGACCACACATAAGTTACCATTTGTAGTATTGTCAACCACAAACATCTGCATCAACCATACCTCCTACCAATACCAGGGCATGTCACAGCTGTCTGAGCCCCTGGCCAGGTAGACATAAGAATGATGTGGTTCCCGGGCATCACATGTGGCTACCAATACTGTATATCTTTCACTGACACAGTGGCCCTTATTCTGATCGGTGCGGTAATATCCGCGTGCGTTCGTGCCGCCGATGTTTTGTGTCTGCGCATGTGCAGAGGCGTCTCTGCCATTGTGCGAGCGGGGCGTACGGCCAAATCCCGCATGAAATGTGAACACTCCGAACAGGGGGTGGAGAGGGGCGTGAAGGGCTATTTGGGCTCATTACCATATGCATACGCCCCGCGTTTCATGGGCGTTCCCATGCAAACGCTGGGCGTACGTATGGTAATGCGGCCGTGACGCACATGTAGGGGGCGGACATATGACATCGCCGGATGTCAGCTGCCCGCCCAGATCCCTGCTTTTGCACGGAAAAATGTCCGTGTGGTCTGAGGTTGCGGGAGCTGGTGGAGCACTCGGTCCTGCATTCGATGGTCTGCGACCATCGAATGATGGGGGAGGGTCCCTGAGATGGAGGATGTGTATTCCGTGAAAAATACACGTGCGGTCCGTTCGGCCAGCTTCTTACCGCGTACGGACGGAGTTGGCGATCCATATGGAAGGCGGGGTTTCGCACGCACGGTCCTGGCCGCATAATCGGATCCGGCCGCACCGATCAGAATAAGGGCCATTAAGTGCTGGATGTACTAAGGGGAAAATGCGGTAAAACCCCATCTTTGGAGGTTTTACCGCATTTTCTAAAGTACTTAGATCCATCTGCCCCGACATCACAAGGCAGGGTATCGCCACCTTGGGCTTATATCGCCACTCATCGCACGCCACAGATGCAGACCCCCTACCCATCCTCTGTACTGCTCTTCCTTCCCCCAGCAGCATGTCACAGATGGGGATGTCCTTCAGACTACAGGGGGGAGGAGGAGATGCCAGGGACCGCTGCAGAGCCCAGGAGGTGACGTAAACCCCCGCACACCACATCACAGGTATCGCAGGGGGCCTCCATCACCACACCGCGATGCCAGCCGCATACATTAGTACATATGTGCTAGCATTGCAGCGGGGGCATGGCGAGGGGCGGTGATATATGTTAATACATCCCACCCTGAGAATGCATACATTTGTATACTGGAGGCAGTGGTACATATTAAATCCAATATCTAGGCCATCTTAACAGTAGTATAGGCTCCTGGGCAAAGCAATGCACTGTGGCCCTACTTACTTATTCATGGGAATAAAAAGAGTCGAATTATACTCACCGATAATTCCTTTTTCTTCCTAGAGATCCCATGGCAGCCATAACACTGGGATGTATCCCTTTCCCCTTAGATCAGACAGGAGTTTTTTCTCTAGGACCGCCCACCTTGGGTATAACAGCCTCCTCCTCCTTAACCTCAGTGTCTTTTGAATGTCTCTGTAATCCTGGAGAAAAAACACAGTAATAACACGGGAGGGCAACAAGTGGCTGCCATGGGATCTCTAGGAAGAAAAAGGAATTATCGGTGAGTATAATTCGACTCTTTCTTCTACGATCCCCATGGCAGCCATAACACTGGGACATACCCAAGTAAAAACACACGGGAGGGATAGCTGTATAAATATTTACTTATGGTGAAGCCAGACCAGCTGACATAGCTCCTTGCAGAACATGGTTCCCAAAGTGGGCAGTAGATACATTAAGTGCATAATGGTTAGAGAAAGTATGGACCGAAGACCAGGTAGCAGCCCTACAGATCTCTGTAACCGATGCCTTCGCCTTATTCGCCCATGAAGTGGAGACTGCCCGAGTGGAATGTGCCTGGACAATAGGAGGCGCCACCTTGTCTTCCTTCTTGTAGGCAAATAAGATAACTTCTCTTATCCACCTAGATATAGTTTGTTTAACTGGTGCTCCTCCTTTCTTTATTCCTTCTGGAATTACAAATAGATGTTTGGTGGCTCTAAATGTCTTGGTTCTTTCCAGGTATACAGATATGGCCCTCACCAGATCTAATTTATGCCACATTCCTCTTCGTTCAGAGGATTTGGATAGAACTCGGGAAGTGTTATCTCTTGATTGAGGTGAAATCTTGAGATAACCTTAGGTAGGAATTGTGGGTGTGTTCTCAGCACAACCCTGTCAGGAAACACAACAAGATAGGGTTCCTCAATCCACAGCGCCTGTAGCTCACTCACTCTCCTAGCTGAGGTGACTGCTACGAGAAAGACCACTTTCCAGGTAAGTACTGTAATTTAAGCGGAATGTCTATAAGTGGTTCGAATGGATGCTTGGTTAGTACTGTAAGTAATAAGTTCAAGTCCCACGGGGCCACAATTGATTTAATTGGAGGCCTAATTCTCTTCATGGCCCTGCTGAACCTCTTTACCATCTTCTCTTCCGCCAATGGTCTGTCTAACAGAACACTTAAGGCTGAAACCTGTGCCTTGATGGTGGCTGTTGCTAAACCTAATAGAAACCCATCAAATAGGAACTGCAGTACTTCTCCAGTGGAAATCTTGGAATATTCACCTGAGAACTGACCCCATTCGATGAATTTTATCCATGTCCTGTAGTATGCTAATGAAGAGACATCTTTCCTGGCTTTCAGCATCATATTAGTGACCTGTAAAGAGAGATTATGTTTCTTTAGTATTTGCCGCTTAATCTCCACGCCCTTAGACATAATGTCGCGGGTTCTGAGTGTAGTACTGGACCTTGCATCAGCAGATCCGGTCTGTTGGGCAGCTCCCATGGTTTCTGTACCGATAACCTTAGGGCATTCGAGAACCAGCCCCTCCGCGGCCAATATGGTAGGATTGCCACTAGGTCTGCCCTGTCCTCTTGTACCTTCTTTATCACTCTGTGTATCAAGGGAAAAGGTGGGAATATGTACGCTAGTTTGAACTGCCATTTGATTGTGAAGGCATCCAACGTCGCTGCTTGGGCATGATAGAATTTTGAGCAGAATGTCCTCACCTTTTTGTTGGAGTGAGTAGCCATCAGGTCTATCTCTGGAACTCCGAATCTCTGTACAATCTCTCTGAATACATCTTCGTTCAGTTCCCATTCTCCCGGATCCAGTAACTTTCGACTCAGGAAATCTGCAATTATGTTCCTTCTTCCTGGTATGTATACTGCCGAAATTGAGAGAAGATATTTCTCCGCCCATGCCATAATATCTTGTGATATTCTCATCAGTTTTCTGCTTCTGGTGCCTCCCTGATGATTTATATGTGAGACCACCTCTGTGTAATTCTTCAGTAGTCTTACTGCTTCCCAGACTGCTTGAAGTTCTCTTACATTCGAGGAATTCATCGCTTCTTCCAGGGACCATATTCCTTGCACTGATGCATTCGTAATATGTGCCCCCCAACCAGTTAGGCTGGCATCTGTGGTTACTACCACGTATCTCGGACTCTCTAGACTGGATCTCCTTTTCTCCAGATCTCTTGTCCACCATAATATGGATCTTCTTATTGAGTCGTTCAGTAGTATTAGATGATGGTCCCTGTATCCTCTTCGAATCAGAGGTAACAGCTACCCTTGTAGACCTCTCATATTTGCCATGGTATAACTCTTATGCAGGACGTCATCATGCCCAACAATTGTACTGCCATCATCAGAGTCACCTTCTTTGAATAGAGAACCTTCTCTATTATTTCCTGAATTCTCAGACATCTCTCTGGTGAAAGAGCAATGTCGAAATTTACCGTATCTATTAGGACGCCCAGGAACTGAATATTTTGACTTGGTAAAAGATGGCTCTTGGCTTCGTTTATGACCCAGCCGTGCTTCTGTAGGGTTGATAATGTCAGATCTATACTTTGTAGGACTTCTTCTTCTGAATCCCCAACGATTAGCAGATCGTCCAGATATGGCCATATCAGAACTCCCAGTTTTCTTAACTCTGCAATCAAGGTGACCAGGACCTTTGTGAAAACCCTTGGAGATGTTCTTAACCCAAAGGGTAGGCAAGCAAACTGGAAGTGCCTGTTCGACACCGAGAACCTGAGGAATCTTCTGTGATAAGTGTTTACTGGAATGTGATAATAAGTGTCCTTTAGGTCTATTGAAGCTAAGAACGCCCCCTTCTTTATTCCAGCCACTATGGATGTCAAACTTTCCATCCTGAACTTTATCTTCTTTATGTTCTGGTTCAGATCCCTCAGATCCAGAATTGTCCTGTATTCTCCATTGGTTTTCTTCACTAGAAATAAGTTCGAGTAAAACCCTTTCTTGTGGTGTTGTCTGGGAATTTCTTCTATGGCGTTTATTTCTAGTAGTTGTTCTATCTTCAGTGACAACTCTCTCCTTTCTTCCATCGATATTGGTGTTCTGGACTTTAAAAACCGATCTTGTCTCGTGTATTTTGCAAATTCTATTGAATAACCCTTCTGAATTATATTCAGGACCCATCTGTCCCCAATCGTCCTCTTCCAGACCTCTGGGAAATTCAATAGTCTTGCTCCTATCTTGATGCTTTGTGGATAGTCATAGTCTTCCACCTCTGTCGGACTGAAACCTTCCCCGATATGGCTGCCGAAAGGACTGACGGGATAAGTTTAGGTTCCCTCTTCTATAATATGGCTTTCCAGGCCTATAACTTCTTGCCTCTTTAAAGGACGGTTTAGGTGTTCCTGGATAAGGAAACCGATTCCTTCTATCCTGCGGAAGCCGGACAGATTTACCTCCTGATAGTTTCTGGATCATGGCGTCAAGTTTGGACCCAAATAAATAATTTCCCTCAAAGGGTAATGCTGTTAATTTATTTTTAGAGTTTGCGTCGGCAATCCATGGTTTTAGCCACAGCGCCCGTCTTGCTGTCACTCCAGCTGCCATGGATTTTGATGCAAAGGATACAGAATCGAGGGATGCTTCACATAAATAGTCAATGGACTTTTGCATTATTTCTAAGCTGCGTAATATATATATGCCTTAGATATCTTGTCTTCTACATCAGTATGTAAATTGGCTGCCCAAAGCCTGAGGGCACGGGATACAGATGCAATTGCCATTGATGACCTGAGTGCACCTGAAGACGCAGTATGTACCTTCCGTAAAGAGGTTTCTACCTTCTTATCCATGGAATCTTTGAAGGCTGCTGCATCTTCCACAGGTATTGTTGATCTCGACGTGAGCTCTGCCACTGCTGCATCTACCTTCGGAATTTTGCACCATGCCATAAATTCTTCATCCTTGTATGGATACATCTTATCCACTCTATTGCTAAGTGTGAGCTTCTTGTCCACATTTGTCCACTCCTTAGCAATTATTTCTCTTACTACTTTATTAACTGGGAAGGACCTCCCCTTTTTGGACCTGTCTTCAAACAGCGGATCCTTTTCAGCTGAAGTACCTGTAGCTTCTTGGTAATTCATTGCCTTGTATATGTTTTTTAATACATTTTCCACGATATCAAGATTGAAGGTTCTATCTTCCTCAATATCCCCTGATTCATCCGTGGAATTCTTAACTGGATCATCCATTCCAGATGAGCCATCATCCTGACTCAGTCCAGCTTGTGATCTGGACCTCTTTGCTGTCTGTGACTGAACAAATTCACTTTTAGATACAAAATTTTGTTTCATCCATGCCATAAGTTCCTTTAACATTTCAGTATGTTCAGATTTCTTTGTCACTTCCCTTATGGGCTCCTTATGTCTTACTTCACAATCTTCACATAGTGATTTGTTTTGACTGGCAGAAAACACCTTGTCGCATGACATGCAATTTGACTCAATGTATTTCTTCTTAGAAAGCCTTTTCTTCGGTACAGGGGTACCTTCTGTAGGCACACTATAAGAAATAATAAGTAAACTAAGGAACTAGAAATAAAAAATTTCTAAATGCCCAAAACCAAAGGGCTTACCTCACAGGGGCATTATCCAGCTTAGGGGAAGAAGGCACATCCATTTCAGCAAGCAGTAAGTCCAATACAGCATGTGATGCTCTGAACAGCGTTACTACTGTGTTTAAATAGGGCGCCATAACCCTTTACATGCCGTCCATGCAATATTCAGGATGGCCGAGCGGAACAAATCTTGTTTTCCTTGTTTCCCGGGGATCGCTCTGGGCGGAAGTTAGACGCCGCCGCGTACTTCCGCCCTACAGTGCCTTAGCCCCGCAGCGTGCAGTCGCGGCTTACAGCCCGGACTGCCGCATGTCTCAGCCCACGCTGCTCTCAGCTCCCGGCTCCAGAACTGTACTATGCCGGATTTTGAGCTCCACAAACGTATGTACCATATCAGTACCTTGTTTCTCCGTCCATGCAGACGTAAACGGGCGTATGTGTAGGGGTATAGATAAATCCAATCCCCCTCACATCTTCTCCTTCCCTGGAAGCCACTCCATAGCATAAGAGGTAACCCTGCTTGAAATAAAAATAAGTACTCCTACTCTGTCCTCTCTAAACGGAGACAAGAAAAAAAGACACTGAGGTTAAGGAGGAGGAGGCTGTTATACCCAAGGTGGGCGGTCCTAGAGAAAAAACTCCTGTTTGATCTAAGGGGAAAGGGATACATCCCAGTGTTATGGCTGCCATGGGGATCGTAGAAGAAATGTAAATGATAGAGCTGCAGTGGCATATTTATAATGGATGCAGTGTGTGCAGTGCACATGGGCCCCTGAGTCCACAAGCTGCACTCATTTTTTAATTCTTTCCTCCGAAGTCCTGCAACAATGGCAGATAGTTTTGTGCCCCATGTCAGAAAGAGCTACGGTGTCCTTCCCCCACAACTGAAGTATGGACAGGAGTGAGGTCTCACTGGGAAGGGGAGTAGTCACACAATAGTATCCCCAATTCAAAGTATGCCACAGTAAGGCAATCTATAAACTAGCAGTCCAGCTGGGTAGGGATGGAAAGTTCTATCAGCCACAGGCCCTCTTCCCCTCTTCCCACTGAGCCCAATGGAAGAGATGGCCCTTTCCGATATCTTGTTCCATGCTGTTCCAGCATACAGATGGAGCCTTCTTCAACTAGCATTCTCTGGAGAGCCATGGCTCATCAAGGTTTATTATCATCTATTGTTCTCAGCTGCAATACAATACATAGAACAATACAGCAGGGGATTAAATCTGACAGCACTGGCTCGCTTAATCCTATGAAAGAGATAGATGAGTATGGCTCTATCTGTAAATCACAGTGCAGATGCACCAGAAGCTGTCCACTATGTACTTGAGAGGCTCAGCTGCATCTTTAACTGCACAGTTTAACACATGCTCAAAGTTGGAGATGAACCAATATAATTTGAGGTGTACAGAAAAGAACACCTCCCAACATGACCCATTTCAGCAGGGACAAGATGCTCTGTTCCTGGACTTCCATGCCAGTGGCAGTTGCATATGAGGGGCTGCAGCACAGTCCAAAATTCAGATTGGGTAGCCCCAAACACCATAGTCAAGGACTCACTGGGCAGGTGGAGCTCCCCTATTTGAATTTTGGATGGTGGTGCAGTCCCAAATCTACAGTTGCCTCTGGCAAAGAAGTCCAGGAACAGAGCATGTTGTCCCTCCTGGGATGGGTCATGTTGGAAGTTATGGAAAAGCCACAAATCCATTTTACACAGGTTCAGATTCAGTTGCACATAATTGTCACAAGTGCCCTTGGTCAATGTACTCTGGCAATACAGTTTTGTCACTTTGAGTTGTTTTAATTCTATGAAAAAGACACTGATTCCATAACAAATAAGGGCCCTTATGCAGATATAATTGCAGTACAAAACTGTTCTCAAAATGGGCAAAACCATGTGCACTGCAGGTGGGGCAGATAAAATTCAAGCATTCCCTGAAAACTCACCTCTTCAGGCTATCTTATCATATTCAGGACCCCCACACAACCTCCAGTAGCATTCATGTCTAATTGCACCCCATCTGATGGGACTGCCATGGAATTCTATCCCGATGTATCCCTCCTATTATCCCTATAGATTGCAAGCTTGTGAGCAGGGCCCTTCTACCTCCATGTTGGTTTGTATCTACCCAGTTTGTTTAATCACTGTTGTTTCCAATTGTAAAGTGCAACGGAATATGCTGCGCTATATAAGAAACTGTAAATAAATAAAAGTAAATGTGCAGAAAGAGAGTTACATTTGGGTGGGGTGTTTTGAAACTGAAATCTAAATTGCAGTGTAAAAATAATGCAGCCAGTATGTACCCTGAATCAGATCTGAATAAGGGCCAAGGTGTACTAATTTGCTCATGCTGACAACACAAAATCTCCACTTAAAAAGAGTCTTCATGTATGAAAAGGGAAATACACAAAGGTGGACACATACTTTGAATGAAAAACCATTTATTTTGCCCTTTCATACAGATGTCAAAAGGAAAACATTTATCATTTGTCTTTTCTTGTAAATATTTTAAAGTCTAGTCACCTTTTAATGATACCTCACATATATTGGAGAAAGCATCCTTTATGATAACCCACAATGGTTTTGTTCTTTAATGTAAGCTCTTAACTCAAACAAACAATTTCTAATGGATTGTGTGTCTATTAATAAAGGGGAGCCTTTATCGGACGTGTGCTTATGATAAACAGCAGTTCACATCGTCTGTGACATATTTTCTTTTTTTTATCCATTGTTCCTTTGTTAAGCTGGAAAAACCTGCAGCTCTTTACAGTCATTCCATGAGAAAGCGTTCTACTGTACTATGTGTCACAGCTATCAATTGCTCCAGGCATAAAGCTACATGGCTAATTATATTCAGGTGCATTTGTCTATTGGATAGGAAATGGACAATGTTTCAGCAGTCAGTGATTCAGTTGTGGCACTGATGAATAGTGCTGTGCAATTCCTAGGTTTTCTAACTGAAAGTGCATGTTAGCTCTTTGTAATTTTTATTAACTAAGTCTAAAAATGCTACTCAGGTGCTGCGACCAGCTGTCAGTCTCGCATACACCACCCATAGATCATGTCTAGTGCTGAAATGTCAGACCATCAAATATATATTTCAGGATGGTTAACATTCGTGTTTTCTACTAGGAGATCTTGTGCTATGACTACTTCAACCCTATTAATCAGATTCTGGAATATATTTTACTATGAAGTACTGTAATGTAGCTAAGTATGTAAACACTTTCAATGTATTGCACATAAAGATTAAATGTTTAAAAATACACACTAAAGCTGGGTACACATTAGACATTTTTGCCAACTACATTATATGCACAATAAAATGCATATCATCAAGTGTTTATGCATACCTAGCAACTACAGATGTGCAGGATCTGATTTACTCTGATTTCAAAGCAGGATCTTATTGGCTATCAACTATCAACAACTGTCATGTGATTTGGAATAGCCAATAAGAGTAAATCAGAGTAAATCAAAGCCTGCTCATCTCTACTAACAACACGGCCCTCTCCAGGAAGGACAAAATGCTCTGTTCCTGGATGTCCCTCTTAATTTATGATTACCAACACCTGTGATGAAGCACCTTTCTTATCCATTAACCTGTTTAAAACAGGTGATGGCAATCATACATTAAGAGGGAAGTCTAGAAACAGAGCATTGTCTCCCTCCTGGAATGGGTTATGTTGGGCGGTATGACTATGCACTTTATTGTTAACGACCCCCTATGTCATCTGTATATGCAGTAAAATCCTGCCTGTGGGCCTAATTCAGCATGTATCGCTAATCAGAGAATCTGAAGTGGATGTCGAGCAGAAAGACATCTCCCGGTCTGAAAAAAAAAAAAACGCCCCACGCAAAACTGCTTAATAATCCTGGAACACTGAAGAGTCTTTGCCTTCTGTGCAATAATGGGTAGGTCTAAGGTTTCCACTAATCTACAACCAACAAAGACTTGAAGTGGTCATCGCTGACGTCAGAGAACCACCCTAAAAGATACTGGACACGCTTGCTTTTTCCAACCACACCCATCAAATGGCACATTTCCACCCCAACCACCAGCTTTGCGTCAGGTATACTACAGATACATTGCGATGTATTCACATTTTCAGTCACTACTTCCCCTCATGCACACACAATGTGAACAGTACACATGTGCAGTCGTTTGATAATTGCTTGATTTGCATATTCTCCAATTAGGGATCCATGCTAAATTAGGGCTTATATCATCAATGACATCTATACTCTTGGATGTGGCCACTGAAGATATCGTTCAAGGAGTATATCGTCTAATGTAGCTTACAATATCTCAGGATTCAGCTAATCTAACTATTGGATGTTTAATTAAAACACAGCAGGATGCTGACCTACTGTATGCATGTTCACTCCTTATGCAACTCCCTTTTTCACTGCTGGATGGATAAAGGATTGTCTAACACCTCTGTGTTTATTCCATCCTTTCTTGGCGCCAACACATTCACCTTCTTGTTGCAGGACCCTATTTGCTCTCGTAGATAAATCAATACAAATCCTTACAAAACTACATATTTATACTCTCAGCTCTTGCCAGACTCTACCACTCAATCAAGGATTGTTTCAGGCATGGCAAGATGATATACAAGAAAATAGAATAGAATTAACTTTATTGACCATGTGTGCTTGCGCACACTAGGAATTTTTTGTGGATTTCAGTGCAGCATCAAGCAGGAAAGAAGGGGGGGGGATACATTACATTATAAGGGGGGGCAACCATCAGCAGTGCCACTGGTCATTGCATCAGCCAGGTGGGTAACAGTATGAGGTAACAGTGTGAGCAAAGACAGCACAGTTGTAACAGAGACAGTGCAGTTATCACATAGAGGACACGGGATACATATGGCTGAGTGCACAGTTCCTAGGCAGCCATTGTGGCGCCATCTTGCATCTTCCTGTAGGGAGAGACGTGGGTAGCATGGGTGGTGGTGGTGGCGGTGGGGGGAGGGGGAATAGAGAGTCACTGAGGCCTGGAGCTGGAGTTGGTGGGGGGTGGGGGGGAGAGAGAGTCAGTGAGGCCTGGGCAGAGTCAGTGAGGCCTGGGGGCCCTCCATGGGCTGAGATTCATGCCACAATGTCTCCTGGGGGCACCGCTGGTGCACTCCCTTAGCTTTCCCTCACCTCTACCACCGATGGTCGCTAGGAGCCTGGACGCCGGGATGCTGGGGTCGTGGGATAGACGCCTGCAGAGCACTGCCGCATCCTGGGGGATCTGGCCCTCTTTCCTCTTCACTCCTGGTGGCCGTCTCAGCTTTCATTCCCATAGTGGGGCTGGGCGGCTGGGGGATGGGAGCTCTGTGGATGGAGCTGGAGCTCCCAGTGTGGTTTCCTCTCCAACCCCAGCAGGGGTGGGGCGCTCCTGACCGTTTCGCTGCTGCCCCAGCGGTTTGCGGCGCTCGCTGCCACTTGCTGCTGGGGGTGAGCACCGCTGCTCTTCCCTCTCCTTCCCTCTCCTCACTGCTGCTGCATGCCACCATCTGCTCCGGAGGCCGGGGATGGTGGAGCTCCGTGGATGATGGACCGGAACTCCACGTGCATGCGACCATCCCCGGCCCCGCCGGAAGCAAGAGATTTCAGTTGGCTTATTTACAAGCACAGCACACAAAACAGCCAATTGTATGTAAAAGGACATGTACATGTTTTAAAAAAACCAAGCAATTCAGCAACAGAGATTGTAACATTTACAGAAAAAATAATAATAATTTGGTTGTTACTTGTTGGACTGTATACTAGATTTCTTTATACAAGTTACTAATGGGCTAATTTAGCCTAACACTAGTCACTCACCAGAGGCAGAACTCTGGGAGGCAATGGAGTCATCTGCCGCCGGGCTCCTGCTCCCAAGGGGGCACCTCTCCTACCTTGCATGCTTGAATCACTTACTTGAATGCCATCTATAATGGTTCTGTGCCTGAATCCCCCTCCTAACAGGACTATAGACGTCAAACTCTTGTTATTTTCAACACAATATACATAACTTACTGTATATTTATATAAAGTGTGGGGGGAGGGCATCAATTTTTATCTTGCCTCCGGGCCACTGGAACCAACTTACGTAACTGTCACTCACCCTTATAACTGATGTCACTATATTCCCCATACATGATTACTTCATTCCCAAAGGATTCCAGTATTACAGATTAGAGGGCAATTATAATAGCCTACAACAATTAATGTTTAAAACTCGGTTATTTTTCTTTGTCATATGATGGAATGAAATATCACTCACAGCAACAGTAAAGCAACAGCAGTCCTAGTGCAATGATTATTAATGGGAGTGAAAACATGCATTGAGGGACTCATTTTGCTTTTGAAAAATAGATGCAAAATGACCTCTAGTCCTTATGAGCATGTCAATGATGAAGATGGTGGCATTGAAGATTGCATGAGATATGTATCTATGCTACTGGCAGCTAATGCTGGTCTGCTTGTTACTGTACTGTGCATGATTTTCCTGCTGTTTATGAGCAACCTGGATGAACAGCAAATTAAGTAAGTGATGAGATGCCTAGATGGTTAATGTACCTACAGCACTTACTGTACTTTGTCACCTTGTGGTGCTAAATAAATAATCATTTTAAAAAATAATAAACATATGTAATATTGTCTTCTTTTGTAGTAGGCCTGAAAGAAAGAATATACATTGTTGGCTCATGGCAGCAATATATATATATATTGCTGGTACCCCTGCCCACCAATGTTTTATTTATAAGCCAGTAATATACACATTGCTGGCACAGGCCAGCAATGTATATATATCTGGTACCCTTGCCCACCAATGTTTATTTTTTATCCAGTAATAATTGGCTACTGCTGAAGGCAAGTGTGGTATGGTGCTCCGACAGGGGGGATCCCGATGGCCGTAATCTCGACTGCTGGTGCTCCGACAGGGGGGGCGAGTGAAACACTCGCCACGCTGGTGGCTCGCCATAGGTTCTATTCTCCCTCTATGGGGGTCATGAACCCCCAAAATGGAGAATAGTCTCAGTGAGTCGGAGGACTGGCAGTCGGGATTCCAACCGTCGGGATCCCCCCTGTTGGAGCATCATCCGGCAACCACCGAACGCCTGGGATTGCTGGCTGTTTGTTGTCTGATTGACAGCAGGCTTCCATTTTGGGGCAGGCTAGTGCCATTTTCTGGGAGTTCGCCAGAAAAGGCAGGTATTCCTCAGCCATTAGGGAGCCATCAGCGCCCTCCTGCCCCCCCACAGCCATCGCAGTGCTAAGTAGTCCTGGCTTTCTCGGTGCTGTGAACAGGGGGGGAAACCATTCAGTGGTGAATGGTTTCTACCTACGTACATGGATGCAAATAAAATTGCAGCTGTGCAAATGGGTGGTATTTCACCCCGGGTGGGGCGCTGTTTGTGTGATCGTTGGTCTCCAAATATATGCAGCTCAGCGATCAATTCTAAATAATTAAAGATTTTCAGCAAAGTCTTTAGCCTCCTGAAACTCTCTCGCTCGAAACAATAGCTCAGTGTGTACGCACTACTTTGGTGATAGATATATCTATCAGAGATTTTGGTAAAATCTTTTGAAATGAAAATCTTCTAGTGTGTATGGGACTTAACTCTCAGTGCACATGTTACATCTGACCCCCTGAAGTGCACATGGTTTGTCCATTAGAGAGAGAATTTGCTTTTGTGAGTGAACCAGAATCCTTTCTCTATAGGAATTAACTTAACCATTATTAAAACAACTCATTTTTATAGCTGCAAATCAATATGACACATTTGGTTTTTATAAAGAAGGTAAATGTTTTTATTAAGGTAATAATTTGACCTTTAACTTTGAAGTGCCAAATAAATTTGTCAATATAGGACTTCATTATTTCTATTGCACTTATGTGCCTCAGACCACCAGCAAACAAGCAACTAAATCTGACATGCTTAGAAACCCAATGATAACATTATACCCCCTATAATCCAATAACATTATACCCCCTATAATCCAAACCAAGGGAATGACTTAGACCCAAATATATGATGCCTAGCGAGCAGGTAAGCATGGGCCACCGCTTAATTCGCCAAAACCGTTCACTTCCAGGTTTGCACATAAATGCGCATGCGCAAACCCCAAACATTGGGGAAGGAGTTGAATTTGGCCCACTATGAACAGGTCTGAATCTGCTCCCCAAGAGCAAAAATACAACACTGAAAAGACCAACCTCAAATGGAACATGGTAACACGTGAAACCATTTTCATCCAGTTGCAAAGCCCTGTCCAAAGAAGGGCAGCACCATAAATACTGTCTGGACAAGAAGGGCAGGTTACCTTATGAACACAGTCCAGCTGATTGGCCCTAGAATGCAGAATATAGATAGCATAGTCTGAGCAATTTAGACTTGTGTGAGCAACAAGGGAGACATTCCTGGGGCTAATCCAAATGAAGTGAATAACACTAAGGATATCATCAAAACACTATAACAAACCATAGAAGAACTAGGTGGAATGGCTTGGCTGGTCAAAGAGGTGTTGAATAAAGTTGGACTTCCCAAAGGCCTTCTTGGGCACAACCCCACTAGTGACAGAAGAACTGACCCTCTAAAGGAGGTCTGGCAAAGGGCCCAATCATGTACTACCACTTTACCTTCATGACTTTGACTACTCAAAAGTTGAACTAAATTTTTTGGAGAACCCATATCCAGTTTGATATAGGCAGAATAAAAACAACCAGGAACCTGCTGTGCAAAATAAGACTGGTAAATGCCCCAATGGGACTGATATTTTATATTGCTGGGACAGTTTACCCCTGACAGTACTATGCCGTTATTTCTACTACTACAATACTTTTTACTTTTATCATCTTTTCATCAACATTCCAACCTTCATATTTTATTCATCTCAAATGCTTTGACTAAAAAAATGGAGCATACAGTAGGTTAAAAGAGCCTCAAATGGTACACAAGCCCAGATGCTGATTAGTAACCGGTTTCTGCACAGGTCCAGAAGAGACCATGCATGATCGCTCACATGTTGTTTGACACAGCATAATTGACATGCTGCAGGGCTTGGGGCTGCAGAGTGGGGGTGGCAATGTGGACTCTTCAACAAAATGTAGGACTCTTTTGTAGGCATGCCGAACCCAGTAACTGCATTGTCAGACGCGGGTTTCCTGCACCCTGCTAACTTGTTCCTATTGTGAGTCTCAGCAAGCTTTGGCTTATGCAGTCTGACTGAAAGCAGAATGGTCACAATTGACGCATTGGTGTTCCAATGCTGTGCCTTTCGACACCACACCCCAATCGCAGATGCATGTAGGAGGCCGATATTTCCTACAGACAACTTGTGTTGCATTTGTATTTTAGTTGTAAAGTATAGCAAAGAAGCTTCCCTTTGGCTGTGTAATACTGTACAATTCAGTATCAGGCCCACAGTTAGTCTGTTTAGACCAATATGGTCTAAACAGACCACACCTTGAAAAAGGGGCGATTTAGACCCCGAAACGTCTGACACCGCATTTATCCAATAAATGCCATATTGATTCATTCACCAGTCCTCCAAGTGCCGCTGTTTGCTTTTCACGAGTATATATATATATATATATATATATATATATTTATTTTTAAGTATGTGTGCATTTGGGGGTGGGGGGTGGGGGGGCTTTGCTGTGTGTTTAGCACATACATAATAATTACAGTGATCTCTCTGCTTACTTTACATTACTTTTGCTCAGTTACGATTTGAAGAATGTTATCATGCCAGAAATGATTCCATTAATTATTGATTTAACAGTATATGTTTTAGAATATGTTAAGCCTTCTAACCAGCTACTGGGAGGCCTCAGGGTGACAGCATATACCTCTCAGTGCGGGATTTAAGCCTGTCAGCTCACATGTTTTTTTTTCTAGCTGACATCCTGCCTCAGTAACTGAGAGAATAGGAGAATAAAGAACAATGTGCTGAGGGGTCAGACTGCAGGGAGGTATTCCGCTCATAAATATACCCGTCTTATAAACACTAATAACATGAATGATGCCAAGTAATCATAATTCAAACACAGAGTAACTAATCATATTACTACAAATACTCAACTTTATTAATTAGAAACTACAAATCCCATTTTCCCCATCTCCAGGTAAATTTCATTATGAAGTCCCTAAATGTATTCAAATATAATCAAGTATGCCCTTTCTTTTTTAACTCAATTAAAATTAAAGATATTGTAACAGAAAATATCATTCCATTGACTTGGCCCCTATTCGGGTTTACTTGCTCTCCTGCGTGTTCGTGCAAGGGAGTGATATTAAGCGTCTGTGCATGCAGATTTATGCGCATGTGCAGTTCTCCATCCCATTCGCACCTAGCAGTGCTAGTGGAGTCGTTGGGTGGAGGCAAGGGGTCGCACCCATGGAACACCCAGTGTTTCATGGGTGTTCCCATGAAAATAATGGGTATTCCCATGTAACTGCGCTCGTGATGAGGGTACAGGGTGGGAAGCTGACGTCCGCTGATGTCAGCTGCCCACCTGATTCCTGCCCAGGGCGCTCATAGATGTGAGACACCAGAGAGGCCGTGCAAGACTTGCAAAGCTGAAATATTTGCAGCTTTGTGAGTCAACCAGAATAAGGGTCATAATGTACAGGGGCAGCCAACTCCAGTTCAGTCCATACCAACAGTAATTGTTTTCCAGATCTCTGTATAGAATCATAAATGAAGTAATTATCTCCAGCTGTGGATCTTTTAAAATGTGCCCAGGTGTTAATCTGTAGGGCTGCTAGGTGTAAAGGGACATGTTTCGCAAAATAGCGTGATTTACACCTATGATTTCAACAAAGATAAAACTATAAAGATAATTTATGGTGGCAATTCAGGTACCATCACTAATGCCTAATTTGTAATGAGAATGGCTCCACGCTACATGTGAATATGATAGAACTGTATGGTGTACACAGACGATTGATGTCACTCTGATGAAAGCAGATATTAGCTCATCAAACAAGGACAACATCAGTGGTTATAGTGGTAGTGAGCAGTGACTACGTCTGCTCTCTCAACTGTGGACACATTGTATTACAGTATCTTCATAAAGTTTTCCAAGTAACACTGTTTCAATTGTTAGCAACTTATTTGCAAAACACTAATTAATTTTGGGAAACACAATCTAGTGGCTATCTATATTGTTATTTATAAAAGAACAGAATAATCAACACACACAGTGCAATACATTTTAATGACTTTATTGTCTCCTGATTTTGCACATAATACTTGTTTGTCTATACTTCGCTGGCTTGCAGCAATTTTAGATCAATTTAAATAAAAGGTATATTTTAATTTCTACTTTTGTCGGAGGATACTCTCAAATAGAAAAAATAAAGTATACATCAGTTGAATGAGTGCCCCGAATTGGGAATTATTTTCTTCTTTCGTCAAGTACTTGTAAACATATTCCCAGGGAGCACCTCCAGAACTAAAAGATATACATATGTACATTTGTTTGCAACTGTAAAATAAAAACACTTTTTTTTCACATCACCAGCATCAAGTCACTCATTTCACACATACATAGGAGAACGCTTAACTTCTGTTCCATTTTCTCAGAACACCAGTTTTTTGTCATTTATCTGCAAAAAAGTACACAACCTAGGTGAGCGCTTAACAATTACTATTTGTAAAAGATATACATACTACACACTTAGATAAGAACTACATATCTGGAAAAACTGAACTAAAAAGATATAGATATTAGTCTGTGCGGACAACTACAACCTTGCTAAAATGTGAAAGTGAGTAATGAGTGCACCAGGTGATTTGGAAAGTATGAACTGTTGGTAGCTCCTACATCCACTGTTTCCCTTCAGTCCAATAGTCCATTAGAAATCCATAGGATAACTGTAAAATACACACACACACACATATATATATATATATATATATATATATATATATATATATATATATATATATATAGGACTCTTGCGATCTGGCACTCCTGGTACCTTAGTCGATGGCCTTGGTGCCTTCGTAGACAGATATAAACACAGGTGGGTGATGGTTGCTCCTAAGAGGTAAGTCACCAACGCGGCACTCCAGGTCTTGTGAGAAACAAAAGGTTTATTGTACAACAGTTTCGGGGACACCGTTCCCCTTCCTCAGGCAGACAGCAATACAATATTACAAACATAGGGTCCTACCTTATAACAGTGTGTGCAGCAAGAAGGCACCTCCTTCCGTTGTACACGGCCGGTGGACTGATTCAGAGCGGGAGACGCCGCCAGCCAGATGCAGAGCGGACGTTACTTCCGGTTTCTGACGTCACCATGCTACGTCTGGCACGCAGACACCCGTTGCCATGCACACAGGGTAGCGTGAGTTGTTTACAGACGGTAGCTAGGTTACCAGGCACTGCGTAACAGCGGTAACAAGGAATGGTGCTAATAGTGAAACAAATTGTGCTGGGTGGAATTAAGAGATGCGTACAAACACTTATTATAAAAATATTTTGCTGGTGTAAAAAATATACAAATGTTAAATAAATTGTAAAACGTGCAAAAATGAAAGTAATGCACGTAGATGCTAAACAATAAAGATTAAGGAAAAAGAGCACGTAAGACATTAGCACACCCAGATTGGATTATCCGGGGTCATCATAGATCATAGATCATAGGTCGCCCAATAATCTCAGCTCAAGGTAGCCTATTTCAACCGGTTTCCCAACTACTGGATGTCTTGATTCAACCCCATGTCATCGTCCAAGACACGCACCTCATGGATACCACCAGCTTTCTCAACCGCTTAAAACAACTGCCTAGACTTCCCCTGACTGCTATGTTATGCACTATGGATGTATCATCGTTATACACCCCGATCCCTCATGACCAGGGGCTCCTGGCCATGAAAGAATTCCTGGACTCTCTTGGCGAAGGGTTCACCTTCAATAAAAAACTCTACCTTCAATTGCTTGAACTGGTCTTATGTCACAACTATTTTCGATTCGATGGCCAAATCTATCTCCAACAGGCAGGCTGTGCCATGGGATCGGCCGTGGCACCGGCATATGCCAATGTCTTCTTGATTGCCTAGGAGCGTATATTTTTTCAAGAGCAAATCTCCAACAATAACATCATCCTCCTGTGTTGATATATCGACGATCTGTTCATGCTGTGGCAGGGCATGGCAGATGAATTCGTCGACCTCATGACCATGATCAATGCAATGCCAGGACCCATCAAACTCACATATGCACATAGCAGTCATACCATTAACTTTCTAGACGTGACCGTGACCCTGAATGAAGGTAACATCAGTACTTCCATTTTTTACAAAGAAACAGACAGGAATACTCTGCTGCTCTCCAGCAGCCATCATCCTCCACCATTGAAAAAGGGACTGGCATACTCCCAAATGCTCCGGGCGGCCCGTATCTGTAGCAATACATATACGCTTCCATTACAGCTTGATAACATCATTCACAAATTCCACGAAAGGGGTTACCACCTGTCAGCCCTGAATCAGGCTAAAGTGAAAGTACTCACACTTAAACGTGAAGATCTACTTAAACCAAAAAACACTCAAGGAGAAAATACCAAAGTATTCCCGTGGTCCACTACATTCGACACCAACAGCAGCCTTATACCCATCGCCAGCAAAGCCTTGTGGCCTATTTTAGCCACTGACTCCAAATTGCCGTGCTTCTCTAAAATAAGACCGATGACATGCTATAAGAGGGGTCGTAATTTGAAAGACTTATTGGTACATACGGACATAACAGGGTTCGATGACAATCGAGCATCCACCAGACAAAGAAAAACTCCGGGATGCTATAAATGCATTAAGTGTACCACTTATAACTATTTAATCCAAGGCTCATCTTTCAAACACCCCCATGAAGATAAAAGGCTACAGATCCGCCACATCTTGACCTGCAGCACCAGATATATTGTATATATCATAGAATGTCCGTGTGGACTATACTACGTTGGTATGTCCACCCGACAATTTAAGGAGCGAATGGCCGCACACCGTTCGGCTATAAAGGCTGCTTTAGAAAATAAACCCATGGATCAGCCAGTAGCGGCTCACTTCAAAGCCAAGGGCCATCCACTGGCATCATTACGCTACTTTATGATAGACCACATTCCACCTATGCCCAGAGGAGGTGACCGTCATAAAGCACTCCTAAGACTGGAAGCAAGGTGGATCTACAGGCTCAATACAGTTTCTCCCAACGGGCTTAATGAGCGTATTATGTGGAATACACTGACCTAGCCTCCTCTAGGTTTAGTTATGTCTCCCCCTGATTTATGTCTGTGACAGTACTTGATGGACTAACCCCGTTCCGCATTGAAGGACTGGTTTATCCATTATGGATATCTTGTTGATATTTTAAGTCATATATCTATTTCATCTATGATGACCCCAATCTGGGTGTGCTTATGTCTTGCATGCTCTTTTTCCTTAATCTTTATTGTTTAGCATCTACGTGCATTACTTTCATTTTTGCACGTTTTACAATTTATTTAACATTTGTATATTTTTTACACCAGCAAAATGTTATTATAATAAATGTTTGTACGCATCTCTTAATTCCACACAGCACAATTTGTTTCACTATTAGCACCATTCCTTGTTACCGCTGTTACGCAGTGCCTGGTAACCTAGCTACCGTCTGTAAACAACTCACGCTACCCTGTGTGCATGGCAACGGGTGTCTGCGTGCCAGACGTAGCATGGTGACGTCAGAAACCGGAAGTAACGTCCGCTCTGCATCCGGCTGGCGGCGTCTCCCGCTCTGAATCAGTCCACCGGCCGCGTACAACGGAAGGAGGTGCCTTCTTGCTGCACAAACATAGGTAGGACCCTATGTTTGTAATATTGTATTGCTCTCTGCCTGAGGAAGGGGAATGTTGTCCCCGAAACTGTTGCACAATAAACCTTTTGTTTCTCACAAGACCTGGAGTGCCGCGTTGGTGACTTACCTCTTAGGAGCAACCATCACCCACCTGTGTTTTTATATATATATATATAAGAAAGGCAAGGGGTACCCAACACCGCGCCCTATTAGCCCAAAGCTGCACCTCTGAAGGATCCCTGTTAGCTGAGACCCGGGACGGACAGAAATACAAAGAAGATCAGGGTGCGCTAAGGTAAATTACACAACTTTCTCATTAAAACATAAATATTTAATAAAAAGCCTCCAAAAAGGATCCACTAGAGTGAACTTCTGGCCTCCCAGCCTTATATTTTTTTGAAGCTGCTCATTGGTCCTTGATGTTAACACCGATATAAAAGGTGTGAGAAACGTGATCCTTGGTGACATACGCCTGGACTATTACATTTTTTTGTTCCGATATTTGGCGATATATTTACATCTGTGCAACTTTAGCTGAAGTACACAGCTATTTATTTGGTCATTTAGAGACGCTCCAAGAAGATATATATCTGTATGGGTCTTGCTTGAATACAATATCTATGGTTTGACCAATTGGATACACCCCTAGAAGTGCTATCGCACCTTATTTCAATCAACATCCAAAGCGCCCCTGATGAAGTCACGTGGGTGACGAAACGCGTTGGGCCTGTTCCATACTGTGGATTGTTAAATTATTCTATGAAATGGCTGTGTAACTCTTTTTGATTTGATTTATTCTAAGCCTTATCAGAGGCTTTTTATTAAATATTTATGTTTTAATGAGAAAGTTGTGTAATTTACCTTAGCGCACCCTGATCTTCTTTGTATATATATATATATATATATAGACGGTAGAATCCCAACATCAAGAAGAGACCAAGCACGGCACTGGAGGACTTGTAAAAGGTGGTTTTTTATTACCTCAACGGTTCGAGGCTAGCTGCCCCGTCGTCAGGAGGAAAAGTACACACAACATTAAGCTGTTACCAGCTCACCTTAAGTACCTGTGCTCCCGCCTGCATCCACCGTCCACCACGCCTCCAATCACAGATCTGCACCCAGCTGGAGTGGCGACATGAGATGACATCAGCGTCAACTACCAGCTGATTGTTGCTAAGCAACGGGTAACAGACATGCGAGCCGGGGGCGGGGGGCGTGCGTTAGCCTGCAGGGAACACATAGTTACATAGCAAAATCAATACAAACAAATTAAAAACATACAAATACATTTAAAATACATGAATGTAAAAATAGACACACCATAGCAGGGTGTCCAGAATAAAACATAAAACATAAAAATACAGATATAAGGATAAACGTACATTTTAACCCTTCTGACCAATATCGCCATGTGTGTATACATCTCATCACATCAATGTGTTCCACATGATCCTCTCATTCAATCCCCTGGGACAAACAGTATCCAATTTATGGATCCACATAGCTTCCAACTTTAATAATTTTTTATTGCGATCACCGCCACGTATGCTATCAGGTATCTGGTCGATAATCATATATCTCAAAGTGCATAATTGATGGTTGTGCTGTTTAAAATGTACAGCAACAGGTTGATCGCACGGTTTGCCTAGTAAAGCCGCTTTAATGGAGGAGCGGTGGAGAGCCATCCGCTCCTTGAACTTTCTGGATGTCTTTCCCACGTAATAGAGTCCACAAGGACAAATAATAATATATACAACGTAACGTGAGTCACAGGAAAGTACATGTCTGATTTTGAATTTAAAGCCAGAATGTGGATGGTTAAAGCTTTTTGCCGCAATCAAATAGCCACAGGTTACGCAATTAGGGCATTTATAACACCCAGGTTTTTTCTTAGTTATAGCAGACTCAGTTTTAAAACCACTGATGTCTGCATGAACTAACATATCACGTAAATTTCTTCCTCTTTTATAGCATGTCAAAGGTTTGACATTGTGGAAGCATTTTAAACTCGTATCTGTGGATACGATGGGCCAAAGAGTTCTGGTGGCTAAAGGCAATACTGCGCTTGATGTATCATAGGTGGTGATGATGGGGAAAATATCATCATGTTTTCTGTCTGATATTTTCCCCATCATCACCACCTATGATACATCAAGCGCAGTATTGCCTTTAGCCACCAGAACTCTTTGGCCCATCGTATCCACAGATACGAGTTTAAAATGCTTCCACAATGTCAAACCTTTGACATGCTATAAAAGAGGAAGAAATTTACGTGATATGTTAGTTCATGCAGACATCAGTGGTTTTAACCCCTTCCCGACATATGACGTACATTTACGTCATATGTCGGTTGAGGGGGAATCAAGCCAGCTCACGGAGTGAGCTGGCTTGAAAGAGAGCAGGTAATGGCTGTATATTACAGCCAGGTCCCTGCTCTCACGGCCACGAGCGGCGAGTTCGCCGATCGTGGCCGTTTAACCCTTTAAGCACCGCGGGCAAAGCGACCGCAGTGCTTAAATAGCTGATCGGAGGGGGGGCGCCCCCCTCCGGCGCCGATCGGGGCCCCCCGCAGCGAGATCGGAGGGTGCCGATCGGTTGCCATGGTAGCCAGGGGTCTAATGTAGACCCCTGTGCTGGCCGTGTATGCATACCTTTTACATCCTGCCTCAGGCAGGATGTAATAGGAAGTGCATAAAATCACTACGTTCAGCCATAGAGCTCTATGGCTGAACCTAGTACAGGCGATCGCGCCCCCTAGTGGTCAAGTACACTAGGGGGCCTTGTAGTAAAAGTAAAAAAAAAAAAAAAAAAAGTTTAAAAATTAAAAAAAAATGAAAAAATATTAAAAGTTCAAATCACCCCCCTTTCCCCATTTCACAAATAAAAATAAATAAAAAATAAAAAAAATAAACATATTTGGTATCGCCGCGTTCCTAAAAGTCCGATCTATTAAAATATAACATTAGTTATCCCGCACGGTTAAAGGCGTAAACGGAAAATAATTCCAAACGCCAAAACTACGTTTTTTGGTCGCATCGCGTACCCAAAAAAAAATAACTAAAAGAGATCAGAAAGTCGCCCATATCCCATAATTAAATTAATTAAAAAGTACACTTCAGCCCGCAAAAAATGAGCCCTCACCCAGGTCCGTAGGTGGAAAAATAAAAAAGTTATAAGCCGCAGAACATGGCGACGCAACGCAAATTAGAAAAACCGTAAAAGTTGCGATTTTTTTTTTTAGTGGTAAAACATAACGAAAACTATATAAGTTTGGTATCACCAGAATCGTAACGACCCATAGAATAAAGATAACCCATCATTTTAAACGAACTATGAACTCCAAAAAAACCGTAACCAGCGCAAAATTGTGGAATGGCGTTTTTTTTTTTTTTTACCTCACATTGAATTATTTCCTGATTCCCCAGAATATTATACGGTATAGTAAATGGTACCATTACAAAGTACAACTTGTCCCGCAAAAAAAAAGCCCTCATGTGTCTATATAGCCGGAAAAATAAAAAAGTTACGCTTATTTGAACGCAAGGAGGAAAAAAAAAAATAATTAGCATAAAAGGCAATGTCGGGAAGGGGTTAAAACTGAGTCTGCTATAACTAAGAAAAAACCTGGGTGTTATAAATGCCCTAATTGCGTAACCTGTGGCTATTTGATTGCGGCAAAAAGCTTTAACCATCCACATTCTGGCTTTAAATTCAAAATCAGACATGTACTTTCCTGTGACTCACGTTACGTTGTATATATTATTATTTGTCCTTGTGGACTCTATTACGTGGGAAAGACATCCAGAAAGTTCAAGGAGCGGATGGCTCTCCACCGCTCCTCCATTAAAGCGGCTTTACTAGGCAAACCGTGCGATCAACCTGTTGCTGTACATTTTAAACAGCACAACCATCAATTATGCACTTTGAGATATATGATTATCGACCAGATACCTGATAGCATACGTGGCGGTGATCGCAATAAAAAATTATTAAAGTTGGAAGCTATGTGGATCCATAAATTGGATACTGTTTGTCCCAGGGGATTGAATGAGAGGATCATGTGGAACACATTGATGTGATGAGATGTATACACACATGGCGATATTGGTCAGAAGGGTTAAAATATACGTTTATCCTTATATCTGTATTTTTATGTTTTATGTTTTATTCTGGACACCCTGCTATGGTGTGTCTATTTTTACATTCATGTATTTTAAATGTATTTGTATGTTTTTAATTTGTTTGTATTGATTTTGCTATGTAACTATGTGTTCCCTGCAGGCTAACGCACGCCCCCCGCCCCCGGCTCGCAGGTCTGTTACCCGTTGCTTAGCAACAATCAGCTGGTAGTTGACGCTGATGTCATCTCATGTCGCCACTCCAGCTGGGTGCAGATCTGTGATTGGAGGCGTGGTGGACGGTGGATGCAGGCGGGAGCACAGGTACTTAAGGTGAGCTGGTAACAGCTTAATGTTGTGTGTACTTTTCCTCCTGACGACGGGGCAGCTAGCCTCGAAACGTTGAGGTAATAAAAAACCACCTTTTACAAGTCCTCCAGTGCCGTGCTTGGTCTCTTCTTGATGTTGGGATTCTACCGTCTATTTCAATTCTGCAAAGGCACGCTGGCAGCTGAATCAACCTAAGTGGAGTGCCGGTCCGCAAGTCTCCTATATATATATATATATATATATATATATATATATATATATATATATATATATATATATATATATATATATATATATATATATATATATATATATATATAAATACAGAGAAAGACCGCACTCTCACCCAGAAGGAAACAGCAGTGGGGTGCCCAACCAAAAGTGTAGACCCAAAAGGGTTTACACTCAAAAATAGTCCAAAGATCTGCACGCTAGGGAGCAGAACGGAGAGCACTCGCCAATCACAAAACAAATTTTGTGAAATCCAAGATAGTAAATAATCAGTTTAATAAAGAGTCATCAAAGTCCAGCATAGACACAAAGGTATATTTGTGTGACAGCCCCGACGTTTCGGTCCAAATCATGGACCATTATCAAGGAGCCTAAGGCACACAAAAAAATATATAGCATGAATACACTTCAGAATAAAACAGATAGGGTACAGTTATAAGCTTACATAGCCATCATAGGAGTCTGGTAGTCAACGACGAAAATAAGGTCTGCCAGGTAAGTCAGATCCAAGTCAGCTACCAACTCAGTGCAGTCCAGGTCCCGCTATTTATGTGTTTGAAAAAAGGGGTTGGAGGTGTGCAGCGAGCGCGCCGAATTAGCCGGTGTGACAGGCTGCTGGAACGCGCGCTGATTTCCGTAAAAAACGGATGTGGTCAGTGGAACGCAATTTGGAACGCACAGCATATATATATATATATATATATATATATATATATATATATATATATATTCCTCTTCAGTTCATAACCAGACAAATTGAAGAGAATCAATGTTTATACATGGTTTTTATTCTCCTGAATGAAGGGCCTCTATTTGACTTCAGTGACCTTGAGATAATTCAGGCAATCATATATACAGTATATATATATATATATATAAATATATATATATATATATATATATATATATATATATATATATATATATATATATATATATATATATATATATATATATATATACACCATTTACAGTATCAAAATAAAAAACTCTGAAAAGTTGTTTTGGTAAAATTGTATACATCTGTGAAACTTTTCTGTTTGATTTCTTCATCTGTTCTCTGTCTAGCTCTGTTTTGAAATATATGCAAGAAAAAAACAGGTACAGTGTGTGTGTCACTCCCCTATTAATCAAGAGAGAATTATATACAAAGTGCCAGCGCTGGCTGAATAATTGTTCAATCCGAGAATAAAATAAATGTATTTAACTCTAATAATAGCAAATGTAAAACACAATAAAATCTAACATAGACAATGTACAACAAAATACATAAAAAATGAAAATAAAGGATGGGGGAATTGTCACAATGGTGACATATAGTGGTATGTAGCAGGATTTAAAAGTCAATAAAACATCCATGTCAAAAAACATCCATGATAGGAACTTATATTGGGAAATTGCTCCACATATGAAATTGGATGAGGGATTCTAGGTGTGTACCCTCCAGTTGTAGATGGGTAGATGATTGTAGCAATGATGGGCTCTTGTATGCAAAGAGCTTGGTAGAATCCTGATGGCAACCACTCTTTGAACTGGAAAGTCTCTTAGGGACCTGGCTTGGTGTCCCAGCAGCTCTGCTTGAAACTTTAAATCCAGAATTTGGCGGTGGTGCTCTATACAGTGGTACCATCCGCTGGGAAGAAGTGTAGATCTTAGTGCTACATACAAGCTTCTGGGAGCAGACCACAGTACAAGCCTGGAGAAGAACCGCCATGGTAAAAAAGTACTTTTAAAAGTCTGGATGATGACAGAAAACAAGTTGTCCACTGTGAATGATATGTAAGGTGGTGGTTCACTGGGGGAAAGATGATAAGCTCAGATTTTACCTTGTTCTTTTGAAGGAGGTAATCCAGATGAATAAATTGTGAGGCAATAAGATAAATAGAATATGAAAGGAAGTGAGAGGTACTGTAGATGGATAAAGGCATAACCTCCATCATGACCCATTGCATTCGGAACACAATGCTCTGCTCCTGGACCTCCCTCTTAATGTAGGATTGCCAGCACCTGTGTGGAACTAGGTAATTGACGAGAAGGGTGTTTCACCTCAGGTGACGCACTCATACATTAAGAGGGAAGTCCAGGAACAGAGCATTGTGTACCAAATGCAATGGGTCATGGAGGGCATGTGAAAGGTATATTTGGTACTGTATCTGCACAGAGGAGGTAAAATAATACAAAGGAATACAGTATCTTAGAAACCTCAAAGAGAAGGTGTAAAAAGACCCAAGAGCACTGGAAAATACCAATAAAAAGGTAATGAAGAGGGTAGCAACCATGCACCATCCCAAATATGAGGAATAATTAGTACACCAAAATGTTTCATTCAGAGTGGGACACATTTCAGCATCACATACTGCATTCCATAATATAATAATAATAATAATAATAATAATAATAATAATAATAATAATAATAATAAGTTGTACATTTCATGTCAGATGCATCTTAAGATTTATACAACTTGAAAGCAAAAGTTTGTGTTGAATGTGTACAGATGGAGCCGCGCTTATCCATCCCGTCAGCATGCCAGAATGACCCATCTTGTTGCGCCATTCACCAAGATATGGATGCGCGAATGGGGTGTGCGAGTGTCTCACATGCACACGTTGCCCATTCTTGGTGCGCCGATACAGTGCACTTTCAGGATGGATAGCGCTGCTCCATTTGTATATCAAACATACATCTGTGTATTGGTGCCTTGATAAAGACCCTGAGAGGGTGGAAACGCATTGGAAGCAGCTTGGAGTCCCCCGTGCCACTACAACCCGACATAAGAGAAAAGGGAGACTGTAGGAAGAGAGAGAAAGCACTTTGTATGCAGTGATCTGAAAGTCACTTGTAATCTTGTTGCTACAGGAGCATAGACATGTCCGCAATTTACCACCCACCCACTGAAGTGATCTGACTATCCGACGTGGCGAGAGCAGATGAGGGAGTAGCGCGCAGCTGATTTCAGCTGTTAGCGATCGCGCACCCCTGCTAGAGACGGTGCCGGTTATCTCTTGGCCCCTGCACCACTTCCATTTTAAGATCCACAGGGATAACTCTAGATTGGTCAGTTATACTGGTGAAGAGACAGAAGGTGCAGCCACTGAATACAACATCGCTCTCCCAAAAGGGATGACTTTCGGAGTAAAAGGGAGCACGGAGAACCACAGTGGCAGTGTGTTGACCCGTGTATTCCCCGGACCAAAGGATACCAGAGTCCCTACCAGCAATCACAACAGAAGGGTGAGGGTGCTTTTCTTAAATATTCCATATATTCCAGGCCTTATAAAAGGTTACTCCAAACTATGACTGAATGCTCATAGGAATACCCAGGAATTACACCTTATGCATGAGATCATTTTTGACATAGGGAGAAGTCACCCAGAAAAGGTATGGATTGTTACAACTGTATCTTCCTACTTTTTGACGGTGTAGTGACATTTGCTTGTGAGGAGAACTGTTTGTTTTTTCTTGTTTTTTATTGTATGTGGAAGCCATCCTTTTACTTGGAGTTTTTCACAAAATTTTTTAATACAAATTTTATTGATTTTTTAAGAAGAGTGGACTATCTTGCTTTAAATTTGGATATCGTAATGAAGTGTATATAAACATCTAGTTTGCCCTGAACCCAAGGGTCCAGCGCTGCGAGAGATCCTCAAATACTTTTTATCATACTGTGTATGCTTATATAAAAAGATAGCAGGGAGAGAGGCTTGACCGTATATATTTATATTTAAAAAGATAATGTAAAGAGTTTAATTGGCACACAATATAACATTATATAAATTAAATATTAAAAAAATATGTCAGATATACAAGAGATAAAATATATTTGCACAGCAAACATATAATTTTCTATGACATAATGGGCGAGATTTAACGCAATGTTCAGTGTCAATGGCCCTTATTCTGATCGGTGCGGCCGGATCCGAATATGCGGCCAGCACCGTGCGTCCTAAACCCCGCCTTCCATACGGATCGCCAACTCCGTCCGTACGCGGTAAGAAGCTGTCCGAACGGACCGCACGTGTATTTCTCATGAATACACCTCCTCCATCTCAGGGAACCTCCCCCATCATTCGATGGTCGCAGACTATCGAATGCAGGACCAAGTGGCCAGGCAGCTCCCGCAACCTCAGAACACACGGGCATTTCTCCGTGCAAAAGCAGGTATCTGGGCGGGCAGCTGACATCCGGCAATGTCATATGTCCGGACCCTACACGTGCGTCACGGCCGCATTACCATACATACGCCCAGCGTTTTCATGGGAACGCCCATGAAACGCGGGGTGTAAACATATGGTAATGAGCCCAAACAGCCCTTCACACCCCTCTCCACCCCCTGTTCGTAGTGTACACATTTCATGCTGAATGTGGCCGTGCGTCCCGCTCGCACATGCGCAGAGACGCCTCTGCACATGCGCAGACACAAAACATCAACGGCACGAACGCACACGGATATTACCGCACCAACCAAAATAAGGGCCAATGTGAGATGTCCGTCAAACTTGGATGTTTTTTTAAAGGGAAATTAACTTACAAGGCAAAATCATATTAACTTGCAAGGCAAAATCATGCCTTGTAAGGTAATTTCCCTTTAAAAAAAAGTCTGATTTCGGTGGACATCTTGCACTGCCGCTGAACTCGGGTGGCATTAAATCTCGCCCCATATATTGGATATGGACAAAAAGAATATTGGATAATGTAGTGTACTTGGATTATACAAATACATTAGCAAAACATACAAAATTGATTCTAGTCATAAGAAAAATTCAGTGTACAGGTTATATTTAAGACACACTTGACCACCATCATTATTCATATTACACAATGTGTTTGTAAGCAAGTTAACGTAAAAGGTTGATTTTATGACATATTTAGGACTTTGTGCAGTATAGATGATACATGATACAATTTTTCATACAAAGAGTAAACTAAAAAGTAATACCATGACTTTTATGCTCTATAAACATACAGTATAATTTTTACTAAAGTTAACAGCTTAGCAAAAACAAAAAAATTACTTCTGCGATGCATACAAGCACACACTGTCATTTTTCATTTTTAGCAAACTGCTAAAAAATGTTGATAGATGACTATAATATAGCAGATATGCTGATGAATGAGCATCCATCAGCTGCAGGCTCATCACTCTTTCCCACCCACCTGATTTGAATATTATTTTACCAGCTCAGTCCCTGGTAGCCACAGACTGCAAACTGGAGGCACAATATAGGTAAAGCTGCGTACACACGGGGCGATATTTAGCACATATCGCTGGCAATATGGTCGCTGAGCGACCATATTGCCAGTGATTTCATGTGCTATGGGCGATAAATCTCCGGGAGTGCGCTCCCGTGGCCAGCCCTGCAATGGTCGCAGGAGCATGCTCCTGCGACCAGCGCTTTCGACCTAAAATTTACATTAATTGCTAGTCTTGGGGATGGATTTGGGGCGCGGCTCCCCTTGGGTTGGTGTGGCTGAGTTGCTTTCGGGGTGGCACACACTAACATTTATTTAGCACTATTTATTTTCCACTAATATATTATACTTTCTTGCACTTCACTTTTTAACATCTAGCTTCTGCTTCTTTCTTATTAATACACTTTTAGCTTAGTTTTTCACTTGTGTACTGCCCTGGGGCATACCTCCCAACTGTCACGATTTTAGAGGGACAGTCCCGATTTTCGGGTCCTGTCCCGCTGTCCCACCCGCGGCAGGCATTGTCCCGCTGCGGGGGGGTGGCAGTTGGGAGACCCCCCAATCTAGTAGAATAGACGCTGTGCGCATGCGCACAGCGTCTATTCTCGTATGAAAATGAGGTTGCGGCTAATTAGCATAAGCCGCGCCGCGCGAGTGTCCCTATTTCTTCAGGTGAAAAGTTGGGAGGTATGCCTGGGGTGACTGGCCTTTGATCGAAAGATGTGGGCAGTTACCCGAGGCATACGAATGGATGTTTATGCAAAACATCCATTCACAGCCTGTGCAGGTGAACCCGCACTTTGAGGGGGGGGGGGGGGGCGTTCATTCGCCAGATGGGGTTTGGTGGACTCACAAGGCTGTGAATTCACAGCCTTGCAAATCAACCAGAATAACCTCAAAGTCTCATTAGATTGCATCTAAAAGAAGGCTCCTAAATATACAGTATGTGTACACACCATTACTTAATGTAACGATTGTCCTCATTACACATTTCCATTGATAAGCAGGATGAAGTATGTATAATTAATTTTATATACAGATGCATTTTGGTGTGTACTGTACATGTGCTAAAACATGTCCACTGTACATAGAAAATTAACTCACATTTATACTGTAATTTCACTAGTTAAAGCTTGTCCAAATGACGGCTTCTGCAATGTACTCTCACTTTGAGCTGTGACAGTTTTTACTTTCACTTTGAGCTGTGACCGTTTTTAGCCCACAAACTCTCCACCACACCCCCAGTTTCTGTTTTCTCCTTCCTCCAATCTCTGTCTTCACAGATCCCTATTTCAATATGCAGCAAGTTCGAAACAGATCAGTTTCCCTGCAAAAATAGCTTTCACTTTCTGTTATGACATATTTTTGCACCCAAAGAGTAATTTGGTCCGTTGAGTGGCCTTGAGTGGTCAGTGGTGGTATTTCACCGTGTTCAATAGTCCATTCATCATGATTACATTTTGCAGTCGGGACATAAGACAGTCCCTTTGCCAATATCGAATGCTCAGCCTGAGATAATTGATAAGAGGAAAGATTTACCACTACTTCAGTGGAGGGATCAGGGTTTTTTTGCCACACCGTCCGCCTCGCCCTTTGACCACCTCTTCTGGTATGTCGACGTGTCCACCGGTGCAGGCATGGGTTGCTGCCCCTAAAGAGTGTTTTGGTCTGGCTCCATCGGGTATAGTCTCGGATACATCACTACCTGATGACTGAAGATCTGTTGATGACTCATTGATGGAAGGTTTTTGCTTATTTCTCCTTCTGAAGAAAGGTTTTTTATATGGACCATTATGTGGCATTGTCCATTGGTACACGGAACGGGTGTTGTAGTCCATGTCAACTTTTGTTTTTTTGTCCTTTTTTAATTTGTTTAAGTCTCTCTTGTGGATCTGCAGCTGTGCGTTCATTTTATCATACCAATCAGTGTTTATATCTTCACAGAGACTCGATTTATGGATCATTTCAAACGCTTTTATTTTATCTTTAGCCATCTGCACCTCCTTAGCAGCATGTTCGATAATTAATAACATAAAGTCAAATGCACACTTGTTGGCTATAGATACCCACTTGCGGCAGAACACTGTGTTTGCCTATAGTGGGAGCATTCTTGACTCTCAGGCCCCTCAGTATTTTTTTGGACCTGAAGTAGTCGCTTAAGAACAGTCCATGGTAATTATAATCAATCTTGCATTTGTTGAGCTTTAAGAGATCACAATACACCTCCTCTAGGGGGGTTGCCTCAGCAAGCTCATCCAAGTTACTTTCAAATAAGATGGTGTCAGCTTCTTCACCGGTGAAGCTGAATACATCACGATCTTGTACAATGTAGGGTTGTAGCCACTTACAATGGGTTCTGTAGGGTTTGTATCCTCCACTGTGAATGGTCACAGAAATGTTCAGCTGTAGGCTTGAGTGCGATGATGTAGTACGCAACACCAATTATGTCAGTTTGTTGATTTTAATATGTTCTTTGTTCTATCACTAATTATCTATAGCTTTTATTGCGATATTGTTAAGGATGACAGTGATTTTTCCATTTTCTGTATTTTTGTTGTAATGTTGTCATGGTGATGGTGACACACGACGCACGGGGGGCAGTTTAGTCTGTCCTCCCCGTGACGTCATCGGCTTGTGCCCTGAGTGGGAGCGATGCCCGAGACACAGCTGATGCACGCACTTGGTGTTATTTAAGGTATGTTGAGATGTACATTTTTTATACTGCCTGATGAAAATTCCTTACGTGTATTGAAACGTTGCAATTAAAGCCGTTTTAAAAGGAGTGAAGACGAGTGGAGTGGCGTGCTTATATGGTTGATATATATATATATATATATATATATATATATATATATATAGGGGTAGGAATCAAGCGGCACTCCCGGATTTATTGCAAAGTGTAGAAAAATTTATTCAGTCATCCAACATGTTTCGGGCTCCTGGCCTGTCCTCAGGAGCCCGAAACATGTTGGATGACTGAATAAATTTTTCTACACTTTGCAATAAATCCGGGAGTGCCGCTTGATTCCTACCCCTGTATCAGGACTACATGTCCGAGCTGGAGGGCACCAGGTCAGCTATTACAGCATCATCCCCATTTGGAGTGCCGGCTCATACCACTACTATATATATATATATATATATATATATATATATATATATATATATATATATATAATTAAGTAATAATCACATACTCTCCAGGAATGTGCATGCGACGCGTGGTCTCCAGAATCCCCATAAGAGTGGGTAGATCTCCAGCATACTGCATACTGTACTTCCTATTGAAGTGGGATGATGGGGAGATACAGAATTACTATAAATCACTGGAAAGTGCAGGTATGAATAGAGGTGGTTCTCGCTTTAGGCTTCATCTGGAGAAAAGAAACAGAAAATCAGCAAGTATGAACTACTGATATGGCCCCCATACATTAGTCCTACTTGTCCTAAGGACAAGTCGGACCTGATTCCCCCCTGCAGCTCCCCGGGAGGGGGACACACGATTTGGCACTTGATGTGCCAAGTTTTGCAAATGATACATCGCATGCGATGTATCATTTGCAACTCCAGGGGAGCTGCAATGTGAAGGGAGCAGGGGGCAGGGGGACATTGAGGCGGCTGGGGGGACGGACGCTGCGGTGGACACAGCTGCGGCAATTACTTACAGCTGAGCCGGGCAGGGGGAGCCGGGAGCTGTCTGTACCGAAGAAAAAAAAAAGCCCATACAATGAATGTGCAGCCTGTGATTGGCTGCTGAGCGCTCTCTCAGCCAATTGCTGACTGGCTGAGAGAGCGCTCAGCCAATCACAGGCTGCCCATTCATTGTATGGGCTTTTTTTTTTTTCTTCCGTACTAACAGCTCCCGCCGGCTCCCCCTGCCCGGCTCTATGCCGCCTGTGTCCCCCGCAGCGTCCCCAGCCCCCCCTGCTCCCTCTACCGCCGCGCCGCCCCACTAGGTCCCAAGTCGGGTGGTCGGACGTGCAGCAGGTCCGACCACCCGACGCAGATCCGATGCGCACGGGACCGCGCATCGGATCTGAGGGGACATCAAAACTAGCCGATTTTGGTCCGATTTCGGCCAGATCCGACTGATCTGGCTGAAATCTGACCAAAATCAGCTAGTGTATGGGGGCCTTAAGTTTGTCTGAGAAAGGGTTGAGTCTAATGTTTAAGCATTGAAAAGGGCTCAGTCAAACTTAAGGTCCTTTCATACTGTACGATATACGGTATTGCCCATATCATTAAAGATATTAGCAGTCTGTGAAAACCATCAACCCGCAGGTAAACACCAATTGATTTTGTAAATGATATCGCTTAATGAAGTCACCAGAAACGCCACTGAACATGCAGTCATATTGCTTGACTGCATGTACAGACGATTGGACTTATCATTAACAATTCATGGAATAGCACATCATTGACGATATAGTGGGCACACACTGAACAATATGTACGATGTGATATTATTAAAAATATCGGTACTTGTTTCCTAGCACGGCGCCACCGATTTTGATTGTATTGATCGGGTCGGAAAAATTGCGTCGATCGCATCGCATGCCAACCAAATCGCATGCGATGTGACCGACACGAGCCCGCGAGGGGCGGCGGTACACGTCCTCCGACCTTTTCATACCCCCACTATCCACGTCGGTATGAAGTGTATTTTATAAAGTCAACTCCATGCCCACGTGTATAGTGGGGGTATGAAAAGGTCGGAGGACGCATACCGCCGCCCCTCGCGGGCTTGCTGCGCTCACCACGCTTTGGGTTGGCATCAATAGTGGGGTGGCGTTAACAATGGGGGAACATTAACCATAGTTTCTAACCCTATACAATGAGAAATTGGCCATATTGGCCCATTTCCCATTGTTCCCTATGTACTTTAAAAAGTAATTTGACATTATTCTCTATGGGAAAATCGGGTTGATCGCGTCGGTCGCGTCGCGGGCCATTATAATGGCCCGCGATGGACCCGGTCAACGAGATATTGTCTTTCACCGGCAAATGCACTGGTGATTGACATAAAATCGGGTCCATCGGGTTGATCGCATGCCTTAAGTACCTTAAACTTAAGGCATGCGATCAACCCGACGGGCGCCATGCTAGAAAACAAGTACCAAAATATCATTTATCATGCATATTGTTTATTTAATTGGATAGAGTGTACCCAGCTTTAGTGTATACTAACTGATTTTCTATTTCTGTTCTCCATGAGAAGCCCAAAGCGGAGAAGAGGCAGATCATTCCAAGGTCAGCTAGAATGATATTAATGTCATTTAGAATATCTATATCAGATTTGCTTCTGATAACAGAATATAAATGCAATATATTGCTACATTTTTTGTTATAATAGATGCTCTTTAATCATGCAAGTTTAAATTTAGATGTGTTGTATCTGCAACTTGTACATTGTTTGAATCTATGTAATATTTAAACAGTATCAGAGGGGAAAAAAGTGAATGGATTTATTTGTCTTAAAAATTTTGCATTGATATACAGTACTATATTAAAAAATTGCCCTCCTGCTATCTCTCTGGTTAAAGTAGTGTCCGTAAAATCATTTGTTCCTCAATTTCACAGCAAATCTGTTCACTTTAGGTTCTGAGTGTAATCTTGATCTGACACTGGAACTACATATTGCTCTTAACATGAATCACAGCAGGAAATTGAAGAATGTTTTTCTATTGAGTTTACAGCAACTGTGAAACTATGATCAGTTTCAGCGTTTGTAATTTCCACACCATCTTGTTTTACTTAGAAATTTAAATGCAGGCTCTGCAATACAGTATGTACGATATTTCTTACATTGGTTTGATGAATTTCACATGATAAATATAAAAATAAAAATTATAGATATTCAACTAGGTAAGTAATTGAAAAAAAAGAGTCCGACAGTGACAGATGGCGGTTCAGGTTGCCCCGGAGAGCGAGCGGTTGCAGCAGTGCAGCCTGAGCAGCCTGACCTCTGACATTTCATGCTGCACAGGGCCACATGCCGGGTTCAGGAGCATGTCTAATCCCAAAATCCAGGGATGGGAAACTCCAATCCTTGGATCGAAGTCCTGGAAATTTTGGGGACAAATCCCGGGATTGGCCAACCTAGTAGGTGATGAGAATGTGGGGAGATATGAGTAATGAAGCCTGGAGAGCGCACCTGCAAAGTCTTCATTATACTCCTTTTGGTGAGACACCAAGGGGTGAATATACTAAAGCTTCTAAAAATGAAATTAGGTGATTTTGCCGATACCAACCAATCAGATTATGTCTATCATTTCTCTATTTCACGCTAGAAAATAATAGACAAGATCTTATTGGTTGCAATAGACAACATCACCTCTTTTCATTTTTAAAAGCTTTAGTAAATGTACCTCCTAATTCTTTACCAAGATGGCCACTGTTTGGTTTTGTGCACATGTTTAGTACCATCTTGTAACTGTGTTAGTGTGCCACAGTAAGCCATATATATTTTCTATGTAGCTCAGTATGACCCTGCAATATACTGCATTTCATATTGTAATCACCACTATTATTCATGGTTGCCTACCTGACCCTCTTCTTCAGGGAGAAAATTTTCTGTTCCTGGCCTTCCCTGGTAATGTATGTTACACTAATGGTGCACCTGGCTCCTCCCCATACAGGATACAGGACTCCTGGGACACACACTATGCAGAGATAGACCTACAGTATGCAACACAAATAATGCTGTGAGAGGAGCCATGGTCTGCTATGGTACCAGCTCACTGATCATGCCAGTTTGGCAGTTTCGATCAGTGTGTTTTGAGGGGTGGCCTGGAGGGAGAACATTTCAAAACTCTCTTCCTGCCTATTATATGGCTTGGATTTTACTGTCTTTACCCGTTTTCAGGAACACTACAATGTCTTTCATTTTGTGTTGGGTGTATCATTGTATACCATATACAAATTAATTACATACTGTATAGATTTATCTATATTGTATACTGTAACTAATAGGGCTTGAATATAATAATCAGAAGTTTATATTTCACAATGCTTTTCAAAATTTGCAATATGATTCTTTTAATGGGGCCTTCTACAATGTGAACCCTATTTTTTCTAATGTCCCTTTTTAAAAAAAAAATATGGGTACTGATGCACTTTCTGGTACATGGTGCCAAAATGTCTAGTTATTTATTTATCTATTTATTTACAGTATCTTATATAGCGCAACAGATTCCATTGTGCTTTACAAATGTTGACAACACTGAAAGAACAAAGTAGTTCTCAGTAGGTAACAACAAACAGACTTGGAGGTAGAGTGCCCTGCTGCAAGCTTACAATCTATAGGGAAATAGGAGGGAAACACAAGGACAAGCACCAGTAATAGCATAGCAGTCCCAACATGTTGTAAGTCCAGAAGCGAAGCTGGTACTTATGCATTATCTGGGCTCCCATGTTGAATGCACCCCATTTTTTCATACCCCTACTATCCAACTATGCATGGAGTTGATTTTATATAGTGTGGCGAGCGCAGCGAGCCAACGTGCCCGAAGCGTGGCGAGCGGACGCGGTCTCATAAGAAAAACGGGAGCCCAGATATTACATAAGTACCGCGAAGCTATATAATACATGAGTTCCTCTGAGGGTTCGGTGGGAGATACCTAAATGTGATAGGCTTGCTTGATGAGGTGAGTTTTCATGGAACGCTTGAAAGTTTGGAGGCTAGTAGAGAGTTTTATTGTGCGTGGAACAGCGTTCCATAGTAGTTATGATTCTGACCATACGCTACAGTTTTAAGGAACATTTCTTTAATGTGCCTACCAGAGACACTTACTGTATGTGGACACCTCTTACAGTATATGGTGAACCACTGTGAAACCTTTGGTTAAAATGGTACTGTAATTTAGATCCATTTGTTCCCCTATGTTACTCCGTAATAAAACAAAATTACACAAAACTACATACACTTCAAAAGTCATGAAGTTACTTATTTCTAGAACCAGCATTACAATGACCATACACACTAAAACAAATCCAATACTTATAATACCATGCATTTTAAATGCTATGTAAATCTAAACTTTAACATTGTCTCAGCAACTGACTTTCACAATCAAGTTCAACAATATGTCCTTAAAATCTGAATTTATAAATTCAGATGTGACAAACACAAGTGTAACAATGTCTTGAGGCAACATTCTTATGGGACATTTAACAGAGAAGCATGACTGATAATATGCAAGACTTAAAATCAAAAGTGAATAGGTTACAGTATGCTGGAAAGGGTTTATTGAATTTATATGTCAGTAGTGTTTCATTAAATAGATGCAAAATACAGAATATGCACAGTGGATTAATATAGTCAAAGCAAATGAATGAATATTTTAGCATACTGTTATTTGTGGTATATTAAGAAAATGAAAGAAAACAAATTAAATTGTAGATGCTCTATTCTCAATATACCAGTGACTATGAGGAAGAGACAGGGGAAATCGGCCAAGGAACTGTACATTCTTGAAATATTAGTCATTAAAACACGATCAAAAAGCATAGTGTGTTTTATAATATTTACACATTATACACTAGTGCTGGATACAGCATTATAGAATTGTCTACCACATTACATGAACATTTTTTGTACTGTATGGATACTTTTTTTTGTAATTTATTAGTAACAATAAATATGTCCCACAGTGAACTTGCATGACTAAAATAATATACAGTAAAGTTACCTTAAGCCAATGGTCCCCACTTTTGTTTTTTAAAGTACTAAATTAAATAAATTGTGCTTATATGTCCTTAGGTTTAGTTATGTGGTGAGGGACAGGATTAGCTTCTGTTTGTCCACATATGTTATTATTAGAAGCAACAAGCACTGGATTTGCCTATTACATTGACCAAAAATTATTTGAATTGGTCCTGAACCACCAACCCAGGGCGCTCAGTTTGGTAACTACTGCCTTAGGCTTAAATTTAGCTTGACAGCTCCAAAGTTACTTCCCCCCCCCCTCCCCCGTATGACTCACCTTTTCATCCTACTGTCTACAGTACAGTATATAATAATATAATATTCCGTTAAATAATAAAAGTTTATCTTGTTGATCCTTAGGAATCTATAGACCCAGCCCTTCTGCCAATCTATTGCCCAATTTTTGTCTATATAAATATGGCCAATAAAACATTTTAAATTGTTAGTGTCATAGCGAAGTTTAAATTAAATCTGTGTCCTTTTGGCTATGTTGCTTCATATCTGCAGCAACATAGGAAGTTGATTAGGAGAAAGATGAGCTGTTAAGAGCACAGACAGAGTAATGGTTAACAGTACTGCTTTGAAGCTCTGAGGGCATGGGTTCGATTCCCAACTTGGCCCTAACTGTACGGCGTTTGAATATTCTCCCCATGCTTGCGTGGGTTTACTCTGAGTACACTGTTTTCCCCCCACAATCCAAAAATATACCGGTAGGTTAATTGGCTCCTAACAAAATTAACCTTAGAATGTCTGTGTGTGCGTGTACATGTGGTAGGGAATATAGATTGTAAGCTCCACTGGGGCAGGATGAATGTTCAAATATTTTCTGTAAAGCACATTGGAATATGCATGCATTATATAGCTAACTGGTAATATATAAAATAAATAAGAGGGAAGAATTAGAAGAAGAAGGAGTTGAGAGAAGGTTCACAGACAGACTCGGACTGGTTGCTATGAACAATTTTAGAAGCTTTAGTAAATTTACCTCTAAATGTAATACACTATAGGCTCCATGGTTACACATATACTGTGCATGTTTATACCAGAATTGCAAAATGCTGCCACCTTTATTCTGAATTACCTCATAGGCAAAATCTACATTGACAATAAAAAGCTGTGAAACACGGTCTGTAATGCTTACATGCATATGATTATATTAGACAATAATCAGATCGGAAGATGCTGTGTCACTGGACTTGTTCAGGACATGCTGAAGTCAATGCTTTTATCATTTTCTTTTTTTCTCATGTTTAATTGTCTTTATTGTGTAACTATCTGTATAGTACTGTATATCTGTAAGAAACAAATTCCCTCTAATAAAATCCACTTAACCGTAATGCTTTTCTAGTATTAACCTAATTCACAGCTACTGTATTAGTCCTCCAAGACAATAAACAACCAAGGAGACGTTAACAATAAATGTACGTGAGTGTCTAATTAATTTCCATTGATTATATTTTACTAATGTTTACACCACAATACTTTGCACTGACATTGGCCTTTAAGGTGTGCTACTGCAATGCGCACTTACTTTCCAACATGACTAATTTCAGGAGGGACAAATACTCTGAATTCCTTGTCAGTGGCAGCTGCAGAGGAGGGGTTGAAGTACAGTCCAAAATTCAAAGATGGAAGCCGCACCCACTGCTTGTGTGTCCCAGGCGCGAGGTTTCACAGTGTTTGTTGTGGCGGTTGGTGTAATCTCCAATTTGAATGTTGGACTGTGCTGCAGCCCGACTTCTGTAATTGCCACTGGTAAGTCTGGCCAAGAACAAAGCATTTTTTTCCCTCCTGGAATGGGTCATGTTGGGTGGTATGATGTACAAGCAAATGGGAAATGTCATAATAAAGATTATTTTAACAATTTCTCAACGTTCTCCTTGTTTGCTTCAATTAAATTCTTAGCTAAATGCTTTTAATAATCATTCATTTATTGGTGCAATTTGAGTCTTCAAACTATTTGGAGCCTCATCATAACATTGTAAACTAATTACAACGTATGCATTAAAGTAGAGCAGCTTCCAATACTGTAAAATAGTAATAATGCCGTAAATAAGGTGGGTTATGAATATATTTTCTTTTTAGCTACTTTACAGTATACAAGGGTTACATCATACATACAATGAAAATCTATGAATTTGTAATAGATAGCAAATAATGCCATATCCACAGTGGATTTAAAATGTATGTATTTTTAGCTCTGCAAGAGATCTATTATCTATTGAATATCTAGGAACTTCTTCAAGTTGTCCTATTCCAATCCATTGTAACTCAATTTAATATCTTGTGTGCATAGCAAAATCTCATTCCAATATATCCCATAAATTCTGGCTCGTGGCATAAAAGCAGGTTCTGAGGCAGTCATGTGACATCACAAAGGGTGAGAAATGGCATTTCCGCTACACCTCATTATTTTTGCTTCATTAATGTTCATGCTGTATTGCCTATATTTTATTTTAATCAAATAATGTCAGTATTGTTGATTAGAAGTGGAATTCAAAATATGATGTAAAATACAATTACTGTACAACTTTTTGAAAAAAAAAGAATGTTGTCGATGTAAAAACTTTCTTTGCATGTTCAAATACTATAACCAAGCTTGCAGGTTTGCGGTCACTATTCTGGTGTGTTCCATTCCTACACAGGGATTAATTAATTTTAAATGAGGGCTTAGACTCATTCTTAAACTGTTACAGCTTCTTGCAGTATTTGTATGATTTATTTATGCTTTATTGCAATAAAGGTGTAAGGGAACAAGTAAACCAGATGTTTTAATGAAAAAGGCTATGTCGGCATATCCAGAAAATATGTGGCCTACATAATGAGAAGGAACCATGGGGAATGCCAGCATTCACTGATAAATATATTCAAATAATAAGGTACTGCAAGTGTTGCTTTTAAGCACCAGAGTCTCAGAACTGTATTTATTTTAAGTTTACACATTCAGTGGAAGTGTTTATATGTAGCTTAGTGCGACAAAAGATGATTGCTTTAAATGGCATGTTTTATAATACACCCTTTATTCTGCTGTTTATTAATGGTTATTTTATAGTCTGTAGTGCAGACATATTCTGCATCACTTTACACGAAATATTTGGAATTTCACATATGTTCTTAGTCCAGTGGAGCTTACAAGATAATTACTTTACATGTAAAAACACATACACACTAGGGTTAATCAGGAGCCAGTTAGCCTACCAGTATATTTTTGGATTGTAGATGGAAATTGGACCACCCAATGGTAAGCCAACTACATAGCTGGATTAATAAGTAATGCCTCCATAGCTCTAAGTTTTTTATTTGTGAACACATTTACACACTTTTTTTGGGCATGATAACTCAGTTCATCCTTAATGTAACGCACTGTTCAATTTTCAACAGAGTCTTCATCCCTTTCCAGGCATGTGCGCCAATGCTTGACAAGTTGTGCAAACCAATTGGAGAAGAAAGCTTGTGGTTGTTGTCACCAGGACCGAACGGCAGCTTTCACCTCATCGTCAGAGTTGAAGTGTTGACCCTTAAGGTGTTCTTCATCTTTGGGAAGAGGTGAAAGTCGAAGGGTGCAAGGTTGGGGCTGTACGACGGGTGTGGCAGAACCTCTTTGAACTGCAGGCACTCAACTCTGATGATGAAGTGAAAGCTGCCATTTGCTCTTGGTGTCGACAACAAACACCAGATTTCTTCTCCTATGGGTTTGCTTGTCTCGTCAAGCATTGGCGCACATGGGAGGAAAGGGATGGCAACTATGTTGAAAAGCGAATAGTGTACAGTATTTCATAGAGTTATCATGTACAAAAAAAAGTGTATAAATGCTTTAACAAATGAGAAACTTATAGCCATGGAGGCATTACTTCTCAATCCAGCCTCACAGCACGGGGAGAATATACGAAAGAAAAAAAAATGCAGTTATCGCCTTTGTAGCAAGTTAACCAGAATCCTCAGTGCTGTGAGAAAGTAATGCAAACTATATCAATAACCATGCTGCTGTTATTGCACTGCACAATTAAAATTGTAAAGGTAAGATGATGATGAATAGAAAAGGATATTTATCCGTCAATTCTGTAGTTGCTGTATGATTAGCATATTGTGCAATAGTTTCTTAAATACAGGACTGGTATTAATCAAATCAATCAGAGTATGAATACACAGTAGACCCAGCTCTGCATTCTTCTCATTGCATTGCAATGTTGGCAAGTACAGTATGATGCTACTTTCATAACTTAAGGGCGGGGAAAATGCAAGTCCTCTTCAGATCAATTGATGTACCTGATCTAAATAAGTGTGTTGCCAGAGGTTAGTAAGTATTTCTACCTCACTAGAAGGTTAATGGTATTCAGTGTGTTTATGGTTTGAATGGATATATGTGCAGGCTCAAACTGGCCCACTGGGGTACCTGGATATTCACCTGTAGTCCCCAGTGAGTTATGACTCCACTCACTTTTTGAGGCGGGGCAGGACACAAACTTCTAATAAGTTAATGCTGCTAGGCAGTCACTCTCTACTGACTGAATCGGCAGTTGCAAAATGACTTTGTTATTGGCGTCAGGCAGTCATCAGCTATTGACTAACCTGGCAGTGGCTGCAGGCTGTGAGGCTGATATTAGCTCTGTTCCCGGAGTAGCAGTGCAGGTGGGCAAATGTCACATCAAGTCATGACATCATGTTATGACCCCACGCCTCGTCATGGAATCATGCACTGGACCCACCCACACTATCCCCCGGTGGTCCCTTAATGTCCTAGTCCAACACTTTATACTTATGTGAATAGTAAAATAATCATCATTCTAGATCAAGTAAGTTAAGGAACATGTACTGTCTCTTCTGAACTGCTGGGTTTGTGTACCACCACAGTATGACCTCCGACCTGGAAAGATGATGTGCACTACTGCACATGCAAGGCTTGAAAACATGTTTTCCAGATCTGCCCTTCATTGTGTGTTCCCTTGAGTATCTACTGCAAAGAGACAGATGTGTAGTTTACAAGAGAAAGCCTTCAAGTACACTCTTTCAGCACTGTTATGTGGAAATATGTGCATAAGGTCACTGGAAATCCCATGGGATAACCCCAACCTATATTCTGCTTTATAGCTAGTCACCATAGGCCTAGTGGTACAGCAGAATGTGTATTCCTCCATTCATGTGAAGGTGAAAGCACACAAAATATGAGTGTCTCTTCCTAGGCCTTATGAATACAAAAGCTTAATGAGTTCAATCAACCTGAGGTGCGCTTTGTATGGCACTAAGCGTGTAAGAACATGAATGACTCCACAGATAGGGTGTTGTTTATTTCCTGCTAAATTACATCAATAGACATACAAGTAGATGAAGGGGAGGTTGCAATGGTGATACTGCAAAATCTTTTTCTGGAGTATGATTTTCTAGTAGTTGCTTTGTAGTCATTCACTACCTATCACCAAGCTATCAACAGATAGTGTATGGGCCAATCTACTGCAGTTTCAATAGTGCATTAATGTGGAGACCGATGCTAAAATTCTGTCTTGCTATCAATTGGCACAAAACTCAAAATCCCAAGAACAAATGCTTCAAGTATCAAAAAGTAAAACATAAAGCAACAGAACCAAGTGGTGAAGAAAAAGATACAAAATACAATTTTTAAGAGGGACTTATGCTGCGTACAATAAAAGAGGGGCTATATTTGCAATATCAAGCTAGTGAAATTAAACAGTGTTGTTGAAGCTAATTAGTTTTTTTCATATTCAAAAAATATATATATATTTCTGTTTTAGAGGATGCATTGTAGTTTAAGTTGCGAATATCGCACAGACCATCACTTCTAATGACAATCATTTCAGAAGAATAAGGCATATAACAGTTGCTAGTAGAAATATCTTTCTCTTCATGTAACTATAGCATTCAAGTGACCCTTATTCTAGACACAAAATATGAAATATTTAAAATGTCCTGTTTAAGGTTTATTTAGTACAGGTAAAAAATATTTTAAAACAGTTCAAAATTCGAAACTATGAAAAAAATAGCATTATTATATTTTGTTACTCAATTAGGTTGTATATCCAGTGTATATGTATATAGGGGTGGAAATTCACTTTAACCACTTTAGGTTTTATGCCACAATATAATAAGCACATGCTTGGTAAGAGTGCTATCATTTGTCTAGTAACGTCTGTAAAATGACAGTTTGATGCAAGTAATGGTCGTGGGAAAAGAGTGGAAGGTAATGAAAATGCAAATTGTTCTATTTTTGTACTCTATTTTCATATGAAAAAGGATGATTAAGGCTTTTTGCCTGACAAGGTGATAGTTTGATGTGAACATCATGGTGATAGAATTCAGAATCTTAATAACAAAGCAGCAAATTTCCCTTTAAAGATACATAATTTATCAGTTCATTTCCAAACTATAAATTTGCAAGGAATTTCAAAGATCTTTATACCTCACCTGAGCAATGTTTAACTAATTATTGTTAATGTTACCTTCATTATAAAGCATAGTTTCTTAAACTCCTAATGTAAAATATTAACTGTGTTTCTTAAAATGTCTGAACTATGTATTTAAAAAGTATATATTATAATACCTGTAGGAAACATTTCAGCATGATGGAATAGGGTACAGACAAGTGTGAATTACTAGAACTGCTTGAATTTCTGCAAAGCAGATTAACTCAATTCACATGTCTTATATGGATGTTAAATTTGATCCATTTTACATATAGAGGATGAAGCAAGGTTGGGGGGGGTCGGCACGGATGCCGACAGCTCTGCTGGGCCCCGGTAAAATGAAACAACTAGAGGGGGCATGGCTATGCCCTCTTAAAAAATGTGCAGGGGCCTACAAGTGGCATTGCAGCAGTTAGTTCCCTATTTTTGTGACTGGCTCTCTGCAACAGGGAGGGAGAAGCAGGACCTGGACCCCTCCATCAGACCTAGACCTGGGCCCAGGTAAAAGTACCTGTCCCCCTTCTCAGCTCCACTGGAGGTAGTTACCCCTTGGTCCATTTTGTGTGTTTTTGGGGTCCGCTGGTTTTCCATGATCCTGCCTAGATGTATGGCATGGTGCCAAATCCCTTTATATGTCCAGATACCATTATTCTATAGTAGCTTATGTGTTACATATTTCACAACCGTCCCCAGTAATATCCGGACCACATACAGTATGTACAATTTCACACAGGAGTGTTGATGCATCAGCAGTCACTTCACTGTAACACATCGCAGGAGCAGGCTCCTTTCCTTTCACTACTGTGGGGGACATTTGATACATCTAGGTGAAACTTAATTTCATATTGCCGCTAATATAAATTTCACATAAACCCGAAAATGTATAACCATGCCCCATAATGTGCAGGCTCAGTGTGTGTTGACACACTGGTGGCCATGCATGCCATTCTACCCACACTGTATCCCAAAAATAAGAAGGTAGGCACACTATACTGTATGATGAGCCTGATAGTGGAAGAACATGGAAAGAATACTGGAAAGTGTCTGTTTTCCTCTCTTCTTTTCATATTCTTCCAATATGAATGTTTGAGGCTGCACTCCATTAACAAAATCATAATTTTTGATTATCATTAAAAAGCGGGGTCTGCTTTCTTTTATTTCCTCGCATCTATTATAAAGTTCTAGTGCGATAGTCTCCTATAGGTGTCCACTTTGAGCCTGGTAGTGACCAGAGTGTTCCTTTCCACATTAACAATCTCTGCTCTTTGGTGGGTACTGTAAATTGGTGAAATCAAAAACAATGAGGATCATAATGTGCATATTCTAATGAAAGTAATAGAATAACAATTTTTTAGCGGGTTTAATATACAGTACTTATTTATGTTCTCTGTATTAAATGGCAGTCACTGATTTTGATGCTATATGTATAAGATTATACAGACCTCGACAATGCTCTGTCATGGTTTTGGTATTCTTTAGATCTGGCTTGCTACCCTGGCTATCAGTTGAGATGTACAGAAAATGGAAAGGCTTGATATTAATCTTACTTATAGGTTTATACAGGATATCAGCTAAACTAATGACACATAGACCCTTATTCAGATCTGATTGCTGTACAAATTTGTTCTCAAAATGGACAAAACCATGTGCACTGCAGGTGGGGCAGATGTAACATGTATAGAGAGAGTTAGATTTGTGTGAGTTATTTTGTTTCTGTTCAGGGTAAATACTGGATGCATTATTTTTACACTGCAATTTAGATTTCAGTTTCAATACACCCCACCCAAATGTAACTCTCTCTGCACATGTTACTTCTGCCCCAAATGCAGTGTACATGGTTTTGCCCATTTTGAGAACAAATTTGTACTGCAATCAGATCTGAATAATTTACCATGGACTGTTGAAATGTAAAGATACAGAAATGGAACTAGGAGCCAGCAGGTCACCAGATGCCATCTGACCAAATGACCAATTACGAACAGTCAGGCCAGAGGCCCACACCAACCATGCACTCCTGCCCTGGAACCTTCCCTCTAATTTGTCAACCATGACAACAGTAGACTAGCAAACATATTGCCTGATTCAGAGTTGATCACTAATCAGCAATTTGTACGTCTGATGCATGGTGCATGCATGGCTGCAAATAGCGACTGCTATACGCTCACAGATTGGATGCAATAGTAGCAGTTTGATTGACATGAAGCAGGCATTTCTGGGTGGAAAATTGCAGTTTTATGAGTTGGATAAAGGCAAGCATGCCCAGGCATTTTAGAGGAGAGCCTGTGATGCCAGTGATGGCCACTTCTACCCTGTCTCAGTTGTAGAGTTGTGGAAGGGTCAGACTTACTCACATTTGCATACACTGGAAAAATTTGATGGTTCATGAATTGCAACATGATTTCGGTCTTGTATTTCAGACTGGTTCGTTACTTTCTCTTTACATTCCCCTGTAAAATTTGCAGACCAGTTATCATGCCCATAGTTCAAGAAAGAATCCATCACAATGCAGTCTGTATGCAATGTGGAAGCCATGGTGCTGATAGATTTAATTACAGTAGCAGGTGGAAACACAGGTAGTGGCAACAGCACATGGAGGAGCAGAGTAGTCACTGGAGCCTAGAACGATCCCTGTAAAAAACACAGTTGTTCAGGCAGTGAAATGTTCCCTGAGTCGGATTGATATTATTAGGTTGCAAGAGTGAACTTGAAGCCATGACCACTGTTCAGAACATCCACAGTGGTCCTTACACTGACACTACCTCAGTTGCCTTCCCCAGTGTCCATCAAGTACCTGCCGTGCTAGGCTTCACCTTTAACAGTCATGTTTGAAGGGTCAAATTAAATCTTCCCCAACTCCGGTGCCACAGGTATTAATTGAGGACAAAGCACTAGCAGGACACAGAGCAAAACAAAAGCCAATCTAGCTGAGGGGAGCTACATGTGTATTAGCTGAGGGCACCTGGAACCTTTAATCGGGCCCTGGCTCTAAGCTGTTGATCTTCTTTCACTAACTCACAAACTGCAACATTATAGCATTTACTTTGCCTATGTGTGCCTTTTGTGGTTTTATAGTTTAGTATACTGTAATAATCTGTGATTTAATGCTTTTATATGTGAAAGTCTGTTATAATTATATTGCAAAAATGTATCCTATCTAGCCAACTGAAATACTGCCCTGGGAGGGATAAAAGTCCAAGACAGAGGGTGGTGGTAATATTACAAAGTATTTTAGTTATCAAGGATTTGTCAATATAAATATATTTTCTAGTTGCACTTTTTGGAGCCTTAAATTCAAAGTAGATGCAATACAGTGGTAATTGGGTGCTAATACATTCTCTTCTTGCTGTAGATATTGTACAACACTATTACTGGTATTTATTATGAGGTAAATCCCTGTGCATTTCACAATCATTGCTTGTAACTGTTAATGAAATTTTCAAGATGGCTGAATTGTAGCTCCCAACAAGAGTAATATACCAACAAAACTCCCAGTCCAATTACTGCTTTTCTAAAGTGCTCTAAATCTGTCAACAAGTAAAAACATTAACTGTAATAAAGTATGTGGAAAGGTGACCCAGTTGTTATCACAGGACTTCTTCTTATTATGTTGAAAGAAATATAAAGTTGATGATTGACTGCAAAGGATTCAAAACAAAACAATTAAAAACAAGGTTTTCAGTACTTGCAAAATAGCATGAAACTAATAAACACAATGCATAATTCTACTTGAAAATGATGCTGCGCCAATAAACAAACCTACACGCAGAATAAAAGGCCAATTTATTTAATAATCAAATTATAACAGTGTTTCCACAGCATTCACTGTTAACATACTAGGTTCTTTTATTTTCCCCCAAATGCAATATCAATGTACATTCTTCAAATATACTGTGACCATTGCTAGCAACTTATAAAGTATAATTGTGACATTAATGCTACTTTTCAACCACGTTTGTCTGCATAGACTCAGCATTATCCAATACTTTGTAGGAAAACTGCCAGTACTATATTGGTGCTCGTCCCTGCTGCTTTTTCTGTTTCATATACTTTTTTAAGTTAATACGGTGGTTGCACAGTTCATTGGAATTTACTAAAAAAGTGCAGAAACGGTTGAATAAATGTAGGTACATCAGTTTTGGTGTAAGCTCTCAGCTCTCAAAAGTTGGAGCACAACTCCCCCGGTAAAGTAAATCTGCCCCCCCCCCATCCCTGCTTTACTCCTTAAATGTGCTGCCGCCAGGACCCGCGAATCTCCTTTCTACGGTTCTGGTGCTCCTCCTGGCAATGAAAATAGCCATCACAAAAATGGCTGTCAGCTAACAGCAGACATTTTTTGAGGATGCTAGAAGAGGCCATCGCCTCCTCTAGCATCCTCAAAAAGTGTCTGTTGCAAGGGGGCAGCCATTTTGTGTTGGTCATTTTCATTACCAGGTGCCAGGACCGTAGGGCTATTGTTACGCCACTGGCAACCACAGTACACATGTGCAGATCTGGCGATATGATGTCACTTGTAGTGTCTTAAATCCTGCAGCATGACTGACATGCTGCGGCGGGGTGGCATCAGGACATATTGAATAACCTGAGGGTTACCAGATGTATGATGGCCTCTTAGTTGATCCAAGCAGTGGATTAGAGAAGCCTGAAGTAGGCATCTGTTTACTTTAGTGTTTAGCATTATGTTGCACAGCTAATTTCTACAAAGATGTAGCAGCACCAAAATTAATTTTCACCTCTGAATCATCCCCAAAATGCAGTATTCTATTATAGAGGTGCATAGCCAGAGTTGTATATAGTAATTCTACCGCCTGTGGAGCTACCTGAAATAGGACTTGCAATACTGGCAATAAACATTTGTAACGGAGTAGTTTGATTAAAATCTTCTTATTAAGATTTTCATTAAACATAACATGACATATTTTAAAATTTTCACATGAGTGTGTGTTTAGTAACAAATAGAGGAAAGATATTGATAACCTGGAATAAAGTGTACCAGTTCCAGGATAACAACGACCCGTTACATGAAATCAGGTTTGTATCCTATAAATATTGGTTATTGCTTATTTCCTTAAACACAATTTTAAATATATATTGTATAATACGTTGTTTACAAATATATAAGAAGAAGAGAAAGGGTAGGGTGAACAGGAATATACACAAGACACGACATGAAAGGTGTACGGGAAAGGTAAGATTGAATTATCCATGAGCCTTGCTGTTTGGGGGAATGTCAGAGGACAGCGAGGATTCCCCCGGTTGAATAGGGTGAGCAGCCGGTGTGGGGGTTAAACAGCAAAGGTGGCTTGTTTTCAGCGATCCTCACCATTTAACCCCCTCGCCGGCTGCATTGAATATAGCACATTGAGAGCGTTCAGTTGTAATGTAGTTGCATGATGGGAGCTGTTTGCTAATTTTTATGATAGCCCTATCACACTGTTATTTTGCTAACATATCTGTCCCACTTTGCAATGGTAGTATTGGTAGCTCTCAAAATCAACTAGTAGGCAGTAGCTGATGCTCATAGAAATGAGCAGATTTACCATTGGTAGTAAGGGCACTGCTCCTGGCTCTTCCTTAGAAAGCAGGTAATGTCAAGGTTTCCTGAAGAGCAGACATATTGTAGAAAAGGAGACCTAGTTTGACAAAGGACAGCTGTTATCGAAGTGCTGTCCTTTGTGATACTAGTTTTGTACTAGTTTTGTGTTAGGTCATATTGAATTAGTATCATTGCGATGTTTGGCAGAATATAGTCTTTAGCTTTAGTACATCCACCCCTTAACCTTAGTCAAGCTGACCACACTTTGGTAATAATGCAGAATTGAACACAAGTTGCCCATAATTGCTCCTACATGGTGTACACAGAAGTAATTTTGTTCAATTAACTGTACAGATGTTTCCATGGTAAATTCAATGGTTTTCAACAAGTACCATGCCTGTGAATGTCTGCTGATAATGCATGACCTTCTGCTTTATTATTAAAGCACAGAGCATATACTATCCATGGTTAGTCATGGCAGGTTGTGGGTAATCGCTTCCTGGGATGCTTACGCACATGACAGGCAATTGCTCACAAGATGACAATGGACGCATCTGTATGTAGAGTGGCATCCCATTGCTAATCATTAGTTTTGTTGCATAGACACTAATGTTATACACATGCACCTGCCCTATATTAGATGCAAAAGAACCACCTGGTATGATATGCAGAACTATGAGTATTCATATCTCATCACAGCCAGTAACTGTGTCAATAATCACTCAGGTAATGGCTTTCGGGGTGATTCTGGTTGGTTTGCAAGAGCAAACTCCTTCTTTAATAGACAAAACCATGTGGACTGCAGGTGGGGCTGATGTAACATGTGCAGAGCGAGTTACATTTAGGAGAGTTATTTTGTTTCTGTGCAGAGTAAATACTGGCTGCTTTATTCTTATGCTGCAATTTAGATTTCAGTTTGAATACACTCCACACAAATGTAACTCTCTCTGCACAAGTTACATTAGCCCCACCTGCAGGGCACATGGTTCTAAAGAAGTTTGCTTTTGCAAACCAACCAGAATCACGCTCTTTATGAGAATGCCTCATTTACACCCATTTACGTCCTTGAAGTTGCCACTGGCGATTAATTTGATTAGGACTTTGCATCATCTGTAGTTGTGTACACTTGTGCAAAGCAAGACCAAGCAGTATACCCTTACATTGATTTTATTATGACCCATTGTCTCACTGAACATGGAAATAAATGATCAAGGCACATGTTATCTTTATAGTGCCCTATGGCCATCTAGCACCTCTGGCAAATGCTAATGGTGCTGATGGCCAGTTGCCAGCAGAGAGTGAGGTCTGGGATGGCTGCATGGAGCATAGCTTACCAGCTCTCAATTTGTCCACTTCCACACTTTACATGCATGTACTGAAGAAAGATGAGGGTGTGCCATGTGGCCAGGACCCCAACTCATTGCATGCCCCCACGAGCAGTGGCTGAGTAAGGTGCAAGACATGCCATGGCTAGAATCATACATTATACCCTTGCAGTGCCTTTAGTTCACATTATACCACTTTGTATGACATTGTGACATTGTAACTTCCCTAAAATCACAATATGACACATTGTAGTGCCACCAAAAGCAGAATATTGCACAATGTACCGCCACCAAAATCAGAATATGACAAAATGTAGTGCCACCTAAATCAGAATATGACACAATGTAGTGCCCTTTACATTGATGAAAATGATGTGTGTACAAGTGTTTAACTGCAAATATATATACAATAGGCACAACCAGCATATGACTCAAACCATGAACAGCCCAGTTACTTTACCAATTTTACACAATGGTTGTCTTGGAGATGAGCTTCAGCATAGTGGGCTGTCAGCCTACCACCAGTGAGTGTATATAGGCACAGGATAGTGATGCAGGAACACTGGAATCATTGTGGATTACAGGTATTTGGAGTACCAATAGCTCCACTTAGCTCTGCAGAGCTATGTAGGAGACTTCTGTCTCCCATCATGCCTTACACAGTTCCAAGATGCTCTTCATATACTCAGTAGAGCACTCGCTGGCCATCTTAGGATAGGGCATAAAGCCTCTTTGAAAAACAGAAAGACTGGAGTCTTCACAGTAGCTTATAACTCATATAACGCCTGAGTCAGCGGTAGATGGATTTGTAGAGCCACAAACAAGCAGCTTTGCAAATCCGTCCACTGTACAAGCAATCCCAGAACTGTGATTAGATGGCCAGCTGAGCAACCCATCACTTGGGAGGAGAAATATAGGGCTGGTACCAGTTTTGTTGCGAATGAAGATGCTTCTAAAGACACACAGGGGGAAATTTACGAAGATGTGAATTTCTCTTCACATGTGATGTTGCTATGGGCAGCCAATCCTATCTACTATCTTCTAGACCAGGGTTCCTCAAACTCTGTTGCTCTGGGACCCCATCAGACAATATTAATAATTAAAGGACCCCAGCAAGTTCCCAGAAGGTTACTACATACCTGTGGTCAGCAAATGGCAAATGCATGGCGGCATTGTGGTAGGCACAAAATGATGCAAGGATTCTGAAGTAACAGCCAATTCAATGTGATTTTTCAGACTGATTGTATCACTGACTGAGAAATTCATCAGTGTGACGGTCTGCAAAATGGAGTCGCAACCCCATGCTGAGATGGTCCCGACCCACTTTGGGGTCAGGACCCACAGTTTGAGAACCGCTGTTCTAGAGGGTGCTAAATAAATAAGAAGTAGATTCTGATTGGTTGGAAGTAGAATACACACTTCAGAATGTGCCAGTAGGTCAACTGTTTCTCAGCACCCTTAAGCACTAGTTGAGGCACACAGGTGACTTGTGGCACATTACTTGAAATTCACTGTTTTAAACAGAGGCTAAGAACTCACTAGCATAGTTAGATAGAGTTCTACAGTATGTACTTAGTGATCACTCCCATAGGACTCCTTTTTCAAATTAAAAATGAATGCAAAGTGAACAGAACTCGTCAAAAAGTCTATGTGTACTGCAGCATGTACTTCAATATTCTTCTGTTCATGTGATCAGCATCTAAGTGCATTTAGCAGTCATCAACAATATTAATTGCAAACAAATTTTAGCATCCATGTATACGACTACGTGCCCTCACTGTTCATCTTTATGTCTGATTATTCTGTGTGAAGACTTCGAATTGAAAAGCTTATAATGTAGTCAATATGTAGCATAATTACTGTAAGCAACAGTATGCCTTTGAGAAATTTGTTTAGGACAGAAATATAGTTTTCAAAATGGCTTAGTAAAAGTAAGTTGTAATTTGCCTGTCATTTCTTTCAAAAGCTCACTGGCATTGTCAGGTCATGTTTGGCTCAGTAAGAGAATGTTAATTTCTTTCTTGGGAACTTTTTATAAAACATTTAAAAAGCCTTTGGGTGACAATGAACATTATCTTGAATTTGTGAAAATAGCATTGTGAATCCCCAGTAAGAAATGGAGACTGCACAATAAATAGGAAATATTTCCTCAGGCATATGACAATATAATGAATGTCATAAACTCATCTTACTCTTGTGGTCTTTTCTCAATTCAAAAATGGAAGCTAAAGGAAAAGACTTGTACACCACAAAGATGGAGCATTGATGCGTTATAGCAGTAAAACATCATTAATGCAGCATATATTTCTATTTGTAGGAAAGCATTGGGTCCTACGTCCCAAGCATTAATCTGACTTCCTCCAGTCCCTGTGGAGGATAAAGTCAGCTTCATCCTGTTCCAGTAGCATCATTTACTGGTTGCATAGCAACTGCAGACATGGAAACTAGTGCAAAGTTAAAAGGTGATTAGGTAATATTTCTAAGTAATAATATGACACACTAAATTGGATATAACTTGCACTTTACAGACATAATATATACAGAGTTTTAAATTTAAAGATGAATGATTATTAGTGTGATAGTAACCTTTTAATGTAAAATATAACATTTACAATATAGACAACCCCTAACTGTCATCATCTATTAAGCATAATTAAGATCGACCTAGAGGTTGTTATTTTTTTAAAATCAGAACAAAGGAGAAGTTGTAAATATAATGGGGTGTTCTGCTGAGTTTTTGTGGCATTTATATTCTTTCCATCATGAACAATATACAGTATTGGTGAACCACTATACTGAAAATATGGACAGTTGTGTTAACTGTGCCCTTCTTTATATGCCCCCCTGGACTCACATGCTGTTTGAAAAAGGTGCAGGCAGAGGAGGAAAAGTCACTGCTCACAGAGAGGAAACCCCAGCAACAATCTAAACAGGTACAGCTCCACTCCATATTACACACTTCCTATTGTTACATCTCTCAAAGGGCAATATTCTCTAAGCTTCAAAAGTAATAAAATGGAGAGTGATAAACAGCCAGACAATCAGCTCCTACCTACCATGTCACAGACTGTGTTTGAAAATGTAAGACAGGAGCTGATTGTCTGGCTGTTTATCACTCTCCATTTTATCACTTTTGAAGCTTAGAGAATCCGGCCCAAAGACTTAATAATCATTACCCTTGTGTAACACCCACCAGGGTAAGGATCATGGAATTCTATAAAAAAATTTACTTTTTCTGCTACAAAGTACATAAAACATGTATAACCATCAAGAACAACTTAAATTGATACCTGTATGGATATATGTATGAATCACTGTCAGTTGTATGGCATTCACATTACAAAATACCATGGGCCAGATGCACTAAGATTCAAAAGTGATAAAATGGAGAGTGATAAACCACCAACCAATCATCAGTTTTCAAACACAGTCTATGACATAGAATTTAGCAGCTGATTGGCTGGTTGTTTATCACTCTCCATTTTATCACTTTTGAAACTTAGTGCATCTGGCCCATGGTATTTTGTAATGTGAATGCCATACAACTGACAGTGATTCATACATATATCCATACAGGTATCAATTTAAGTTGTTCTTGATGGTGATACATGTTTTATGTACTTTGTAGCAGAGAAAGTAATTTTTTTTTATAGAATTCCATGATCCTTACCCTGGTGGGTGTTACACTGAGCTACACTTACTAAATATTGGGTTTAGTGAGGCTTTTAAACTGTTGTTCCTTGCCAGTAGTTTTCACCTCCAAACTACTAGATTTACTAATTGGTGAGTTGGTTGTTTTTGATACCAATGGCCAAATCACCTGTAAAACAACCACACAACTGCTGTACATTTGTTGCCAGTGAGAAGGTATGAACTTCCATTATACTTTTAATGAAGGAAATCATTGTATTATGATGAAAGAGGAAAAAAACACAAATAATACTCTTATGAAGAAATATTTTTATAGTAATATAAATGGATGCCAAAATAACTTTTATATGAATTAAGAGAACAATAGTGTGTGTTAATTATATTAAAAGAGCAATATTAATTAATCAAAATAAAATGGATATCTTTATGAAATGGGAAACATTTACTATTTGATGATATCTGCAACATTTAAAAAAAATGTTGTCCGTGCCATAAATTAATTTTTTTACATAAATAAATAAAAAAATATTTCAAATATTGCTCCTAAATATTCAACATTTTTACATGATTTAATTAGGTAACAAACTCTATTTAAAAATGTATCCAAATTATGGCAAGTCATTTTTTTCATAAGCAAAATTTAACTGAGAATTCTATAACATAATAGCCAGAAATCTGCACACTGACAGTCTGAGTTTTCAAGGGAACCTCATGCTGAATTGAATCATCCCCATTATTTTTCTATAATAAAGGTCAGCAAATTCCATTCACTTGGAGTTTTTTTTGTGATGGGAATGTGAAAGTTAGCATTTAAACAATAAGAAGTTAAATCACCAGAGGATTGTGGGTGTTGCTCCTTTTAAAATAATTTCATTTTGAGTAATTTGTTTAAAAGTTTACATTAAGCTTAATTTTTGCAAGAGGGTTGAAGTGTGGGGAGGGGTTATTTTAGAGGTAAGCAGGCCAATTATCTGCAGCTTTGATCTAGTTTTAGCTCCCATCCTTTATTTTTGTTGATTTATTTGTGACCGTTAAAAAATGATAGATTAATTAGAATTATGGTTGTTAGGTTTAGTGTGTTCACTATCCTAGCAGGTATTTAAATTGTATGTAAATTCTCTTTGCTATGAAATTGCTACACTAACTGACTGGATGGATTCTGATGGTAAATAGAGAGTTGTTTGGTTCAGTATGCATGAATGTGTTTGTCTTTAAATTCTTTAAGATTCCACTAATGGTGCAACTAGTGTAACCAGTGTATCCTTATAAGTGTTAAGGTAACAGACAGTTGCTGAAATTGTCCTGTAGTGGTGCCTATACTAAAGCCTGTACTTACTTTACTTGATTTCTTGGGACAGTCCCCTAATTGGAACATAAAAACTGTTAAAAACGAATATTTGCCTAAAGCTCTAAATATTTAGATATATTTAGTTAACTAAATAAACTGAGTCTGGAAAATAATATGTATTGTTGTTGGAATGCTTTGAGTGAGTTTTCATTAGTAAAAGTAAATTAAGCAGGTACAATTTTAGATTTAGTGACTTAGGACTATAATAGGGTGTGAGAATAAGAAAGTAAAAGATTTTGGAAGAGTTTTCATATTTTTTTAAAGCACCAATCATTTACACTGAAAAACCATGTTGATTTTGCCATGTAAATGATTGCCGCTTTAAAAGAAATGGGAAGCAGGGGTGTAACTATAGCACCGAAGCCCCAGCGGTCGCGCAGGGGGGGGGGCTGTGCATGTGGGGGCGCCGGGGGGTTGCGGTGCAATAGTAATGCCCCTGCCCCCCATCGCCGCAGGCTTACCTGTCTGCGCGTCGGGCTCCCCTCCTGGCTTCAATTAATAATTCTATGCAGACGGACCACGATAAAATGGCCGCCCCATAAAGCAGACAGTTCTCTGAAACTGTCTGCGGTATGGGGGGTGGCCATTTTATCGTGGTCCGTCTGCATAGAATTATTAATTGAAGCCAGGAGGGGAGCCGGGACGCGCAGACAGGTAAGCCTGCGGCGATGGGGGGGGGGCACCGGCGGCCGGGAGGGGGAGGCGCCCCCCCCATTAATGGTGGGGGGGGGTGCCCCAAACCAAGCTACGCCACTGATGGGAAGGCTCTCCTAAAATCTGTCACTTTCTGATTCTCACACCCTATTACATTTAGTATTAGTGTACATTGTCATTACTATAAATTAAATAGATTTTAACACTTGTTAATGGTCTAGCTTTGTTATAAATTATATTAATGATACCCAGTGTTTTGCTATGATATAATTATTTCGTAATAACTCCTCCTAAATCGAAATAATTACAGAGTAACTAAATATAATATTATTACAAAATTCCCTATCCTCCTCATGATTTATCACTAACCTAAAGATAGTACTACATATCCACTTAACAAAAGTTTATTATAACCCGAGTTTTGTATGTGAATTTACTTATTACACATATGCTTGGGTACAATAAAATGAAATGTGATGATCACAACTGATAGTAAGTATTCAAAGTGGACCTGTGGGCAAACAACATGGTTTGTGGCAAAAAGAGTGAGCAGTCACTTTTAATGGAACTTTCTCTCTCTCTTTCTCTCTTTCTTTCTCTCTTTCTCTCTTTCTTTCTTTCTTTCTTTCTATTATAATAATTAAAACATGAGCTTGTTAGTTAATGTCACTTTACTTTGGTGTAAGATAATTATATTATCAGAGGACTAGTCTTTTCTTGGATATCCTCTTGAAAGATACTTTAGTGCAGGGATGGGGAACCTTCGGCCCTCCAGCTGTTGTTTAACTACACATCCCAGCATGCCCTGCTACACTTTTGCTATTTGGCCATGCTAAAACTGTTGCTGGTCATGCTATGGGCCGAAGGTTCCCCATCGCAGCTTTAATGTAATATGTATTGCAGTGTGTTGCTGTCTTCCCCAACCCTTCCTGTGTCTGTTCTATTTCAGGACCTTGGACAGCTGCTTTTTCTGGAGTTCAGCCTTAGGAACAGTCAGATAATTTAAGCCAGTGCTCACAGCTTAAATCAGTGTCTCTCCTTTCTCTTATTGATTCCTGTGATATGGCTAATTCCAGAAACTCCTCCCCAAATGAACGGACAAGCTTTGTTTCACTGCCAGGGAACTGTTAACCAACCCTCTACTGCTGGTTTGCCTTTACTACTCTCCCTTCTGCACAGGATGTCCTCATAGGTAATAGTTCCTCATGCAGTAACTACCTTTGCTACTGTTGTGGCAGCTCTATTAAAAAAAGTTTTCCTGCTGTCTCATGCAACTTTTCCTAACTAATTTTCTCATTTCCTTGCCTGCTTACAATCCTGTGAACTGACAACAATGTCCCACTCACAGGTGTGGTACAGGTCACAGACAATGTCGAGTTCAACAATAGGGGTGAATAGATTGACCCCAAAAGGTAAAAACACTCCAAAAAGGTTGACACAAGCAAAAGGTGGACACTGAAAAGGTCTTCACATGAAAAGGTTGATGTGAGATTTTCCCATTTTTCTGGAGTCAATGTCAACACATGAGTATGTGGACTCCCAGTTAGTCTACCATTCCCATTTGCATGGACAACCTTGCCCTCCATGCTTTGGGCCAGGGGCCTTGCTCCGCTGCAGCTGTGCTTGGCACATTTTACCATTACCAATCATAGTCCAAGTGAATGGTAAAGTAGGAAAAAGATAAAAAAAATAAAACAATAAATAAAAACAATTTGTCGGCCCTTTCATATTTAGGCCTTTAGATCATGTTGGCCATGTGGTGTTGACCTATTGTCTGTCGGCCTAGACATTGTTTGCCAGCCATCCGCATGCCCCCATTAACAGAATGCAGTTTTGTTCAATATGGAGTTTACTACTGTACCACGATCACCATCCCTATCTATCCAAATGACAGTGAAACACTAAAATAACAGTATATAAACATTACATGTACTATGTGCAAATAGCTTTTGACCCCTTCCCTTAAATACATAAGTTATATTTAGCGCTTTGTTTATACTAATAGAATGATGTTTATAATCAGTTATAATCAGTTATATTATTCCCATCACCAACAGATAGTAGTCAATATCTACCTACAGTAAATGACCACTAATCATAGCAGAGAACATCATTGACTGTCGACATATAATATAGAAACATCTGTGACCTTCATACAATACAAAGAAAATAACAGAAACACCTATAGTATATAATACAGAGAGCATCACAGTGACATCATATAATACATATAATATTACAGTGACTGCTTTATGTTGTAAAAAACATCATAGTGATGTCATAAATGCAGAGAAATTTCCATTCACAACTAAACTGTACAAAGTAGAGTGCATCAGTGAACGCCATATACTACAGAAATCATCATTACCCACCAAATATTAAAGAGTCTATGTCACAAAACGGAGACTGTCAGCACTCCCTAGCCACACATTGCATCTGGCATCCTGCAGTTGCCTCTGTGGCATTCAGTCCCAGCGGCCCGGTGTCCTGCTGCGCATTCCTGAGGGCCCACCACGCCAGCCTTGGCACCATTCTCCTCCATAGGCAGCCCCGTGACACTTTCTGGTCATCTGTCACTGCAAGACCCAGTCAGGACCGACTTTCCTGCAGGGGGAATGCCTCAGCCAATCAGCTCATAGCAAGAGGTATAAAGCCCAGCTCTGGGAGCAGTGAGCTGTCAGTGCTTTAAGGTCTATCATCCTGTAGTTAGCTCTTGCTTAACTCTGCTTCCAAGACACAGTGCAATTACCAGCTTCAGCACTCCCTGACCTCTAGGTGTTCATTAAGGACAGCTCCTGCTATTCTCAAGCTCCTTAAAGTGACAGTGCAGTACCCATCTCCAGCATCACCTAGCTCAGCTATCCAGTTAACCTACACTGCTGGAATCTCCAGCTTCAAGTCATTCTGCTGTTTTACCCTGCTGGTGTTCCCAGCTTCAAGCAAGCCTGTGCTCTTGTGCTGCTGGTGTCCCCAGCTACAAGCAAGCCTGCCTTCCTGCATCATTAGTGTCCCCAGTCCTGAGAAAGCTTGCTTCCCTGTATTGCTGGTACCCCCAGCTCCAAAGAACTCTAACTTTATTTAATTCAGCCATTGACTCTTATTTGTAACCTCATCTGCATGAATAAATCTTATATAAAGCCTGTCAGCTTCCGTCATCATGCATCCAGCCCACTGGTTATCTGCTCTCATTTGGATTTACAAACATGCTCAGCCATGACAGACTATCAGTGACAATTATATACTGTATATAATAAAGAGGAGTGTGATGACCATACAGAATAGATATTATTTTAATTGCCTTACAATATCAATAATTGACTTGTTATCAAAATACTTAACAAATTCAGCTTCATAGAAACAACACAAATAAATACTAGTTGGGATACCTGGCATTGCCTCAGTTAAAGACTGGACTCGAATTACTGAGCTGACAATGAGCTTGCCATGCACACTGACTGTAGGACAGAGCCGGCCGTGAGCACTGGGCATGTCTCTAATAACGAAAACAGGAAGAGTGGTTTGCAATATCGTTATTCTCATGAAGCCACTCCCACTTTTACTGAAGTCAATCATTTTTTAGGTGGAGCACAAGGAATACACTGTTAGACAATTTAAAAATGATAGCTCATCTCTTTGTATTTGAGTTAAAAAGCAAAGAGCAATGTTTTAAAACAATAAGACCATTTTTGTTTATATATTTTTGTATTTTTGTCTCCTGACAGTATTATTTTTTCAATACACTGTAAAAGATTCACAAACATAGCTAGTAAGTTAAGCATTTTAAGGCTTTCTACTTTATTTTGCGGTATATCTTCTTCTTCATATCATGAAAATGATACACTATTTAGATTACTGTAGGTTTTTAAATTGTCACATAATACTTATCAGTTATTAGATAAATGTTGCAGTTTATACTTTGGAATAATTCAAAAGTAAAGTGTCTAACTCAAATATAATCTGTTAAATTATCCTTCATTACTGTGTGTGTACTCGTTCTGCTTATGTAATGCTCTATTTATTTGATGTATTTTCCAGGACTCGTCATTCTCAATGTCTGAAGGAGAATAAACACAGGGCGATTCCAGCCCTAATTCTTAGCAATCTGACTAGATTGCTTAGAAATAAAGCATGGATTGCTCCGTCTGTGTGCCCCTCGGCGATGGCGATGCGCGGTCCCCAAGTCGCTATCGCCTGACTTGATTTTGACTGCATGCAGTTAAAATCTAGTCATCAACCGTGCTCTTTCTATTGAGAACATGGATAGTGACCGATCGCTCTACACAGAGCTGGTGCAGCGCTGCCTGCTGAGCAATCAGTGCTGAGCTCTACTAGATCGCTCAGCACAAATCACCTGTTGCCCTGTGTGTATGGGGATTTCCACTATAGAGTTTTGTGACATCTTATAAAGTAACCTGTGTAATTCCCTATAATACCTGAATACATAATAATAATCATCATCATCATAATACTCGCTTCAAAGTAAAAAACAATTAACAAAGTTATTTTTTAAATCAATCTATCTACTGTATCTATCTATCTATCTATCTATCTATCTATCTATCTATCTATCTATCTATCTATCTATCTATCTATCTATCTACTGTATCTATCTATCTATCTATCTATCTATCTATCTATCTATCTATCTATCTATCTATCTATCTATCTATCTGCTGTATCTATCTATCTGCTGTATCTATCTATCTATTGTATCTATCTATTGTATCTATCTATTGTATCTATCTATCTATCTATCTATCTATCTATCTATCTATCTATCTATCTATCTATCTATCTATCTATCTATCTCTATATTCCAGCATTCTAATTCTGCACATGAAATAGCCGTTTCATCCTTATGACATTGCAATAAGAGCTTCCCTGTGGCTTTGCAGTTCCTTGTTCTACCATAATGTTATTATGTTTGTTCTTGCTTAATTATTATGGACTTGACACTCAGCAGTTTGATGAGCTTCATTTTGCCCTTTATTGCTCTCTCTTGCTCTCTCTTTCTTCATTTTTTTTTTCCAAACATAGAAAATACGATAATAATTGTTTAAAGATGAAGGCGTATTCAAATGAATGCATTATAATTGTTATATATTAAGCCTAAGGGATAGAAAAACATTACAGAATTTCATCTGAACCTGTTTTATTTCTTAACATCTAATCCATAAGCGTTTTATGAGATTTGCCTGACATGTACTTTTGCTGGTACAAATGTATTATGTCAGTAAATCTGTCCCATTAGGTTATATCCGCTTCCCCTTAGGGTCCTGATTTCCAGGTTATACAGTAATGAAAAACAGTTATTCAATAGGATAGCTGATGTACATTATTAACCTATCACCGTGACAGATTGCTGAAATTGTGCGTGTCCCATTATGTTATATGGTTAACTCCAAATTTAACTCCCAAGAGTAATAGCACGCTAATATGGAAGTGACTGCAATTTTAATTGAACTATTTGTTTTGTAACTATTAGGTTTTTAATATTTTTCTCTGATTTTACTGTGAAATCTATATTTACTGTGACATTATAAAAACTGAAAGATATACTGTAGAAAAAGATTGGATTATTCAAATAATGTGAAGAAGAAAAGGGCTACTTATATGTTACAGCCTTTTAAAGTTAAAAGGACAGGAAAAGTAACACTGTATGGTTTGTGTATGAGGGTCTGTACTTATGCGTTACTATTTGTCACCACATATAGGAGCCAGAGTTATACATAATTTACACCTACTGTAATATAAATGCACTCAGAATAAAATTCCCATCACATCCAGATTCACCATATCACATATTTCTATGTGTGCCATTTTTGGATTTTCTAGTATACTCACTGGTGTACTTAAAATGGGTGCAATGTGCACAGTGCACACAGGCCCCCGAGTCTAAGGGGGGCCCACACTGCACCCATTTTAAATACTTGCCCCTACCGAACGCCGCAATAAAGGCAGCAGCGCTGCCATTTTTCTGAAGTTCTGCTTTCACGCAGTACAGTCTAAGCCCTCAGACTCTACTGCGCCGTGCACTCGCAGTGCCTAATAGTAGAAGAGGGGGCCCAAGTGGAGGAGGATGCGCCTCCTTATCTCTTAAAGTGCCTCTGGGTCTCCTGCTATACAGTACTATGATGCGTTACTTTAGCTTTATTACATAATCTATTACATTTGACAACACAAGACACACATCCAATCATACTGCATTAGCTAGGGTGCCGGACAGTTTCCCGACAGTCGGGATTCCGACAGCTATTACCCAGACAGTCAAAAGCCAGACACTCGGGGTCCCAACGGCCAGTCTGAGTCTGGCCAGTCAGGATCCCAACGTCGGGCTAATGACTGTTGGGATCCCGACTGTCGGGACCATATACCACACCCGTTAGCTATGCCCACTCACAAGTGCACGTCAGTTTTACATATGTAGATAAACATAGGCAACTGATCTTGCAAACATGATATATAAATCTTTAACTATAACCACCTATGTTCCCATAAAGCTGTTTGTGCTTAATGGTAGTCAGGCGCCACCAGGATTTCAGCATGAGTAATAGGGATTTATTATGGATTGGTCATTATTTTGAGAGGTAGAAATATAGAATAAAATCGAATAAAAAACTCCCAGACTGGGAGTTTTTTATTAGATTTTATTCTATATTTATGGGAGTCCCAGTATACTTGGCAACATACAGATGAAGCCGGCTTTATCTTTGCCTGGCGCTCACCAGAGACTCCTCTCTGGCGTGCGCCAGCGATAGGGACTGGGATAGAATTGCCAGCCCCTGCAAGGTCAGCAGCGGCTCCATCTGTATAACAATATATGTGCAATTGGGGTAATTCAGACACGATTGCATGGCCGTAAATTATCCATAGCCTGCGCATACGTACGTCCCATAGTATGCATGCACACGGCCGTCCAGCTTCTTTATTTTAATTGCTGGCTGTTCGCAAGGTGACTGAAGGAAAAAGGTCTCTGTAGGTGATAACTATCCAATTTCATGGGAATGCCAAGAAAAATGCTAGGCATGAGAGAATAACGCTGGGAGTAACAGGTACAATGCTAGGAGTGCACAAGCATTTTAGGGGAGAATGTGTGATGTGGCAACAGGCCACATATGCCTGTTTTAATCGCAGCTGAGCAAGTCTCTGGCTACACTGAGCTTGTGATGAGTGGTGCCCAGTGGGAAAATCATTAGATGCGAGCGGCTTACAAATTGTATAAACATATTCGCATGGCTGCAAATAGATTTGCAGCCATACATATCTATTTGCCTAGCAAAACATTAATTCGCAAGGCATGCTTTCACTCTAGCAAGGTGGTGTCTTCCTGAAAACAAATTTGTGGCCATACAATCAGGTTTGAATTACTACCCCCAATGAGATATGAGTGACAATAGAAATAGCTGATGCTCTAAGACCTGAAGAGTAGTTCTTCAATACTACACTAGGTTGGTAATACTTATACTGTAAATGGTCATCAACTGAAAGGAGTCAAGGCTACATGTCAGCAGTAGACTAATGAGAATTAGAACTACTGCACTATTATCTGAAAGGCACATTACGATCAGACACTTGAAATCTATACACACCTCTGAAGAAGTCATTAGTGAAGAAACATATTGGATTCATAGTGCTGGGTTTAGGGTCATTTAAAAAAAAACAAGTTGGCCCATGTGCATTCTCCATCCAGCATATAACATGTCCAACTCTTTTCTAGCAGACAGCGGCTGTGATGGTGACTCTGAGTGGTGTGTAGGTCTCTAGGAGGTAGAACCACCATTGGTGCAGCAGTATGTGCATTGCACCAGGACCTTTGAGGACTAAGAGGCCAACTGCTGCCCAAATGAGTTATCCACTGGTCCTTCCACATACCATTTTGTGCAATGTTGAATTAATGGCCCATTACAGATAGCATGATGCCTAAGGAACCTGACCTTAGAGGATTACCTTGTTTTCTAGACTGATAGCAGAGTACTGCCACCTATAGGCACTGATGATCACAGTCACATACTGCCTCTAATTAACAGACAGCTGTTCATTTGGGTACTCTTTATTGAAATAGCAGTCGTCGGGGGTAAAAATCGCGGTCATCGCGGTCATCGCGGGCATCGCGGGTAAATCGGGATGGCCGCGATGCCCACGATGACCGCGATCACCGCGATTTTCCCATAGGGAACAATGTTAAAACGGCAGATTGACCGCGATTTTACTGTTAAATGCCTCAATGGACCCGATTTGGGGCCAAATAGGCCAAATTAACCCTTAAATGTCCCCCCAAATTTTTAACGCCACCCCACGATCCACGCCAACCCGAAGCGTGGCGAGCGCAGCGAGCCCGCGAGGGGCGGCGGTACGCGTCCTCCGACCTTTTCATGCCCTACTATCCACTAGGGCGTGGTGTGAGAATATAATAGTGTGGCGAGCGCAGCGAGCCACCGAGCCCGAAGCGTGGCGAGCGCACGCGGATACCTTCACAGGTAGACGCGTCCCCTCGCGGGCTTCACAGGTGTCCGCCTCGCCACGGACACCTGTGAAGCCCGCGAGGGGACGCGCATAACTGTGAAGGTATCCGCGTCCCCTCGCGGGGCTCGCTGCGCTCGCCACGCTTCGGGCTCGGTGGCTCGCTGCGCTCGCCACACTATTATATTCTCACACCACGCCCTAGTGGATAGTAGGGCATGAAAAGGTCGGAGGACGCGTACCGCCGCCCCTCGCGGACTCGCTGCGCTCGCCACGCTTCGGGTTGGCGTGGATCGTGGGGTGGCGTTAAAAATTTGGGGGGACATTTAAGGGTTAATGGGCTCTGTGGCCCATTTAACATTGATTCCTATGGCCAAATCGGGTGGATTGAGCCATTTAACAGTAAAATCGGGTCCATCGCGCCTTTTAACATTGATTCCTATGGGAAATCGGGAGCATCGCGTCGCGGGCATCGCGGGTACATTTATGGCCGGCCGCGACGCGACCGACACGATTTCCATGTTTAACATTGGTTTCAATGGGAAATCGCGGGCATCGCGTCGGTCGCGTCGCGGCCATACATAAATGTACCCGCGATGCCCGCGACGGGCGCCCTTCTAGGTAAAGAGTACCTTCATTTGTTCTGATTCACTTCTGTATGTGAATTAAAGGCATCTCACAACCCGTATAATTGGAACTGTCAGAGTATATCTGACTGAGTGCCAATCTGAGGAAAGCCAAGGAATGTGGGTCCTATCAAAGACAGAGCAGGGGCCACTGTGTTCTTGCCTCCACCTACTGTTATCCACGCCGCACGGACATTATGCTTATAGCTGTCACCCACTTTTTCCCCCTGTCACTCCCCCATTGTTACCCACTCCATCTCCATGTCACACTCTGCCTCCCCTGCCTTTCAGAGTGAGGCCTAAATTATATTTTTGCACCTGGGTCCACAACCCAAAAGCTTGGCCACTGTGTAACTGGCTGGATTGATTTTATAGTAGGAAGGTTCCTTGCTGTCAAGAGCTCAGACTCCATAAAAGGTAAAGACAGGTAAAGACAGACCGATATTACATCTACCCTGAAGTGAGCGTAATTGTATATTTAATTCCCTACTCCTAATACACACAAATTCATGATAGGTTAATTGGTTTCCAACAAAAAATAACCCTACCAGTATATTTGGAATGTATAGTACCCGGAGGAAACCCATGCAAGTACAGGGAGAATATACAAACTCCACACTGTTAGGTCCATGGTGGTAACACACACCCTTGCCTGTTGTGTGAGACAGTAATGATCACCACTACACCTTCTGTGCTGTCCATGAAGGAAGGTGGGTATGGATCATAAGATAGAGAGTGTCTAGGTCGACAGCCAATAGGGTGATACCAAAAGGTAGACATACACAAGGTCGACATTGAAGCAAAGTCAACATGCACTAGGTCAAGATTGACATAGTTAATGCAAGCAAAAATGTTAACAGGGTAAAGGTCACAATTGCACAGAAAAAAAAACTTGTTTAAATACCTTGGCGCAGATTTCACCAATGCAGCCCAAAACACAAAAAGACCTTCACCCTCAGGTCCTCCAACAAAATACACAAAGACAAGAGTGGTGTTTCTGGTGCTTAGGTGATAATACCAGTGTTTATATGACATATACAGTATAACACACATTGGTTACTCAGCTATTAATATGATCTGCTTTTAGGGAAAAAAATTGTCACAATTTTATCCACAGGTGGTCCTCCTTATAATAAAGGCCAGTAAATGCAATCCTATTGGAGAAAGCACAACATCGCCATCATGGTGGAGTAAGTTTTAAACATACAAAGATTTATTGGTTTGACAAAAAACTCACAAGCATGCAGGGTAAAAAGCATTAAAAACCACCGATTGTGGATTGATTTAAATCACCAGGTTCCAGGAACTGCATTCGGTCCCAAGTTGGAAAATGGGAGAGTTGGGGAGAGGGTGCTGGCTCCACGCTCTTTCACAATCCTAAATGTGTCCACAGGTCAAGAGTAATTCAGAAAGGTTGCTACCAGCCTAATGCATTTCGGACATATGTCCTTCATCAGAGGCTTGGTGGCCATGTTGCTAGTTCCATTATTTATACTCCTCATAATTAGCCAGAGTCCTTACCGGTGCAGGCTCCGTCTCCCCAGCCCCTTCCTGTTTACATGGCCGGAAATACAGTATGGAATGCATCTTGCGTTCCAAAGTCCCGGGAAGTCCACACTAACTTCCGGCTTATGGCGCCGGAGATGAGATATGGAACGCACACTTGCGTTCCAAAGTATAGGAAGTGTACATGTATTCCAATCCTATTGGTCCTCCTCCATTGATGACGGAAGTTTCATATGGGATGCAGTAGCGCAGGGGTCTTCAACCTTTAAGACAGCGTGGGCCACCTAAAAAAATCCAGTGAAGCCCGAGGGCCACTATACTCTACTGCGGTATTTCGGACAGCCTCATAGAAATCACAGCTCCCCTATAACGTCAGCACAGTCCTTCATAGATAGTTGTCACAGCCGTCCATACTCAGCACATAACCCCCCCCACACACACACATACCCAAATAGTTATCAGCAGCCAATTTGGGTTCCAGTGCAAACAGTAAAATTTGTGGCCCCCCCCCCCATATATAATTTGATATTGAATAAATTGCACGCGCCGTAGGCGCGCTCCCAAAAATGGGGTGTGGCCTAATTATAACGAGTGTGAACTAGCAGGAAAACAATTACCTGACACCTCTTTTGCAACCTGCATGACCAGACATTGGTTACCGCAGGAATGGTCGTTGTCCTCACACGCTTAAGTTGACTGAAGGCTGCACAGTGACATATAAACATGAAGGCCCACACAGTGACCTAGTACGCCTCACAGATCGAACCCAAACAATGAAAGGCTACTTAAATCAATATACACTGTTACACAGTTTATCCATAATACACATTACACATTATGCCGCACACCGTGATGCCCATTACACATTAATCCACACAAAAATTATGCCCATTGCACATTATGCCCCACACTGATGCCCATTATGCCACAGACCATAATGCCAGCAGTACTCCTGCTTATACATATGATGCCCCAGCAGTGCCCCTCACTTAATGCCCCAGCAGTGCCCCTCACACACAATGCCCCAGCAGTGCCCCTCACACACAATGCCCCAGCAGTGCCCCTCACACACAATGCCCCAGCAGTGCCCCTCACACACAATGCCCCAGCAGTGCCCCTCACACACAATGCCCCAGCAGTGCCCCTCACACACAATGCCCCAGCAGTGCCCCTCACACACAATGCCCCAGCAGTGCCCCTCACACACAATGCACCAGCAGTGCCCCTCACACACAATGCCCCAGCAGTGCCCCTCACACACAATGCCCCAGCAGTGCCCCTCACACACAATGCCCCCAGTAATGCCTCACACACAATGCCCCCAGTAATGCCTGCAGCATTGCCAGGTCCCCTGCTCCCGCCAGCTGTACCTCCTCATCCTGCAGCTTTGCCGGGTCACCCGCTTCCACCATCCATGCCTCCTCCTGCAGTTTCGCTGGGTCCCCTCCAGCAGCTGTGCCTCCTCCTCCTGCAGTTCCAGCACCGGGTCCCCTGCTCCCGCCAGCTGCGTCTCCTCCTCCCGCAGCTTCGCCGGGTCCCAACTCCCCAGCTCGTGACCAGACGTGCCTCCTTCTCCCTCAGCCGCACTGGATCCACTCTTCTGCCCTGCCTGCAGCCAATGGAAATCGGGTAGGCGGCACCCGGGGGGACTCTATTACGCTGCCTCCCTCGGCAGCGTTTTCTTTTACTTAAAAAAAAAAAATCCTGTGCATGGTGGGCTGGCGGGCAGTGGGCCACTGAGATCAGCTCCGCGGGCCACTCGTGGCCCGCGGGCCATGGGTTGAATACCCCTGCAGTAGCGTGTCAGATGTCTTTATTGCATTCAAAAAAGCCCTGGAGTAAAGATGTCCATTCATTAAAGTCCATAGCGCAACATATGTAAAAAGATTTTAAGTATTAGGAGAAATATTATTAAAAACGAGATATATTATAAAATTTAGAAACCGAATTCAAGATAAAGTGCGAAGTTAGTGCAGAAGTGATTTATAGAAAACATTTCAATTCAAAATCACCATTTAACCATTTAAGGTGCCAAGGTATTTTTATAGATACACCTAATTTCATTTTGTGATAGTCTTTTATCGGTGTCCCTATTCCTCCAGTTAGGGGTTATTTGTTGAATTCCCCAAAAGGTTTTTAAATTGCATTCACGGGATTGGTGTTTAATTTTAAAATGTGACAAAATGGTGTGGGTATTGAGCCCTTTTCTTATATTATAAATATGCTCGGCGATACGTGTTTTCAATGGTCGAGTGGTTTTGTAAAGGTCGACATATGAAAAGGTCAACATGAGTTTTTTATGGTTATTGTGTCAATGCCAACACATGAGCATGTGGAACTTTTCTCACCATGCTTCGTGCTCGGCAATCTTTGCCATTTGCAATCAGAGTCCATGTGAATGTTAAGTATAAAAAGTCCAAAAAAATACACATAAATGCATGTTGACCTTTTCATGTGTCAACAATAACCATGTTGACATAATACATGCACCAAACTGGTCAACTGTTTGCCAATGTCAACTTAGTACATGTCGTCCCTTTTTTCAATGAAGACCTTATGCATATTTAATGTTTGGTGTTGGCCTATTGACTATCAACCTAGACACTATCGACCTATAAACCGATTCCCAAGGGAAAGTTACGGGGGGTCAGATAACTTCCTGATGCTCATCACCATAAACTGCAGTCTGGTCATACATTGCGTTTAACCATGCATTTTGCCTATAACATAACTCATAAAAAGTTGTATTTATATTTAACTTCAAAAAATGTTACAATCTTTAAAAAAAAAAACAATTAAAAAACATTGAGTGGGTCCTCTTTTATCTGATCTTATGCAGAATATATAAAACTATTTTTTAACTAACAATTAACCCAATTTACAATCTTCTAAACTGTATGAGTCTGCATATAGTTGCAAAATCATGTTGCTACTTAATTAAGCACTTAATTAGGCTTTAAGAATAAGGTTTATTTTTCACATTTAACTCCTGAAAAAGTAATCAAAAGTAAAGTAATGTCCCGATTAGATTTTATAACTGCCTGAGACTAGGTTCATTAAAACAGTACAAAAATATATCAAGAGAAAGTAACAGTGTTATAGGACAAAATGAATAAATAAAGTAAATGAATTAATACATCAATATATAGTACCTGTAATGTTTATCAAAACAAAGATCAATGCAAAAGATTACTGTCATTTGTGAACGTGAGATTTCTCCAATAAAATAAAGGCTGTATTAAAGGCGAATCTCCAATGTTATTCATTCTGCCACATGTACAATATGTGACCATCAATGCATCCAATAGTGAAAAGCTATTTCTGCCCCAGACATTGGACAGAGGGGATGCAGTGTAATTCCCGGCGGTCAGGATCCCGGCGTTCAAAATCCCGACGCCGGAATCCCGACCGCCGAAATCCCGACACTTTCTCCCTCCGTGGGTGTCCACAACACCCTCGGAGGGAGAATAAATTAGTGTGCCGAGCTTAGCGAGGCACTGGGCCTGCTGCGTGGCGAGCGCAGTGAGCCCGCAAGGGGGGGCGATCCACGTCCCCCCCTTGTTGGGATTTCGGCGGTCGGGATTCCGGTGTCGGGATTTTGAACGCCGGGATCCCGACCGGCGGGATTTAATAATGAATCCAGACAGAGCTTTGCTTATGATCACCATTGAATAACCTCTAGTTCTATCTACTTGCGTATTACACACTCAATCCATATGCAAATGCACAGTTGTCAACCAGTAACATTCACTTAGAAAGAGAAACAAGAACATACAAAGAGAGAAAATAAAATAAAATAAATGAAAACATTGTAACATGTTTTTTCTAGAAATATTGTTTTTTTTTTCAGAGCTGATTGTAGTGGGGTGATTTAGCAGAGACCTGCAATTAGATAGCCATCGCCCAGACAGAGTGAAAACCCACAATGCTGCGAATGGATTGTGAAAATCACGTTCGGCATTTAAAAGCAAAGTCATTTGCCACGCACTCAACAATGAATGATTTTCTCAGTCTGTATTTAATCAGAATCAGCTTTATTTGGCCAGGTATACCTGCGTATACTAGGAATTTGGTTTCAATTTCTGTGTAATAGCCAGATAGGTAACAAGTAAGAAGTGTCAGTACAGATATACATAACACATATTGATAGATGTACACTAGATGCACCCTGGGGAGGGTGGTTAACAGGGACAGGTGAACATGGGGAACATAATTGGCTGAGCACAGCACCCAGGAAGCCATGAGAGGCACGACTTGGTCATAGCACAGCCAGGTAACACAGTGAAAGTATAGAAAAACAGATATACATAAGATGGAGGAACATATTTGGCTGAGCTGCACATCTCCTAGGCAAGCATCAGCGGTGCCATCTTGGTCAAAGTTACTTCCAGGTCAGCAGCAGGACCTGAACAGGCAATTTTCTTATTCAGCGTGTTTTATGGCTTTATGAGTCCCAATCTTCTTTGAAGCTGAGGGGTGACCGGCATGTCTGGGGGCCATGGTTGGGCCTGGGAACCTAGACCCTAGGTTGGGGGATGGACGGGGATCCTCATCTGACACTGCACCAGTGGTCCACAAAATGGAGGCCACTTTGAGGGAAGTCAGGCATCCGTTTGTCTGTGGACCAGGTCTGTGGGGGATTCAACTAGGCTGGACTATTGCCACGCTGCCCAGGGGTTCAATCCTCCTCCTTCTCTCTGCACCACGGGGGGGGGGGGCTTGGTTGCAGCTTACCAGTCTATGCTTGCGTGATCCAGGAGAAGGAGGGTGTGGGGATGAGAGCTCAACATTATAGAGCGGGAGCTCCACAATCATGCAACCACCCCCAACCCCAACAGGAAGTTCATGAGCTCATAATACAAAACCTACCCTGCCCTCTATAGAAACAGGCTGATCAATCCCAGAGTTGATGCCCTCCTTGAAAATGTCTGTGTATGCCTGACATTCCCCCAAAAAAATGGTATGTTAACACCGGCAAATCCAACTTCTTGTCAATCTGCTTGTGATTGGCTTGTGATTAGAAAAGACGCTGGATTTTTTCCTGTTTGGCCTCAAGCATGCACACTATGATATATATATATGCATGCTCAGCCAATCGATAATCAGCCACCTTGCGAAATAGCAGGGCCACGATCAGATCTGAAAAACCTCCAATGCCTGGAGCAGTGTAAAACATAGAGGTAAGAACAATTATAGTCTCAGTCAGGGGCTGGCTGGCAAATTTTAGCCTGGGGGGCAAGTCCAGAGCACTGACCCATAAGTAACAGCGCATTGTTAATGCCAAGACACCACAGGCTGCTCCCCCCATATAATATAAAAGTAATACCACAGGCTCCCCCTGTATAATAATTTGTGTCATGGCATTACTATTATTATATTATATTATACAGGGGGAGCAGCCTGTGGTGTCATGGCATTACTTTTACAGGCTGCTCCCCCTGTATAATAATAATGCCATGACACCACAGGCTGCTCCCCCTGTATACTATAAAGGTAATACCACAGGCTGCTCCCCCTGTATAATATAATAAAAGTAATGCCATGACACATAAATTATTATACAGGGGGAGCAGCCTGTGGTGTCATGGCATTATTATTATACAGGGGGAGCAGCCTGTGATGTCATGGCATTATTATTATTATTATTATTATTATTATTATTATACAGGGGAGCAGCCTGTGGTATCATGGCATTATGCCATGATACCACAGGCTGCTCCCCCTGTATAATAATAATGCCATGACACCACAGGCTGCTCCCCCTGTATAATATAATAAAAGTAATGCCATGACACATAAGTTATTATACAGGGGGAGCAGCCTGTGGTGTCATGGCATTATTATTATTATTATTATTATTATTATTATTATTATTATTATTATTATTATTATTATTATTATACAGGGGGACACCTCAGGAAACTAGAGAAATAAATTTTTTATTTATTTGTGAGTTTTATTCTCACTTACTGTATTTTTCTCCCTCCTACTGCGGCTCCCAGATTTTCTATATTTCTTGCTGCAGCCACAGGTCCGCACCCCGACTCTTACAGCCTGCCGCCGAGTGCCTGCTCCTGCTTCTTTCCTTTCTCTGCAGAGTGACGCGTAGGTGGAAGGCGTCATCGTCATGACATCCACATCCAGCGTCTGCTACTGCCAGGCATCAGAGGGAACAGGTGGCTGGCCCGGGCCCGCCTCCACATAGCCGTGGAGGCCGGCGGCCATGTTCCTGTAGCCGCAGACATGTTTTTAAAGACTACAGGAACATGGCCGCCGGCAGTGCAAAAATAGGTAAGGCGGCCATGGCCGCGGCCCGCAGCACTCCTGACAGAGCGGCCTGGGGGGCACATGGCACCCTGCCCCCCGGCCCAGCCCGCCCCTGGTCTCAGTACTATAGCTGCTCCTAAGACTAAAGCTATTACACACCACATCAGGGGCTGATCCAGGAGAAAATGACAGGGGGGCACCATAATAGGGGATGGGAGTGGGAGGGGGGTGGTGTAAGTTTTGCATGCTCAAAGAGTGGAGATAGAGAGAGGAGGAGAGCAGAAAGAGGGGAGTAATGGGACTAAAAATAGGCCCTTGCATTTAAAGTACACAGGCCCACCTTGGTGCCAAAAGTGAAGGGGATGTGGCCACTCAAAAGGGGGCATGTCCTTGAGTTTAGTGTACCACACCCTATACCACTTCTTTACATTATTCAACAAAATAGTAGAACCCATTATACTTGCCCCTTACACATGATGCCAGGCAGAATGAGCCAAAATTTACATAATACCACATGGATTATGCCAAAATTAACAAATTCTACATAACCAGGGACATTGCACGCCGTAGGCGTGCCAAAGATTTACCCAGTAATGCTTATTACTATAAAGTGTCACTCATATCAGGGTAGGGTGACACACACATGTAAGTCAAATACACTTATAGAGATGTAGAGGGTGGCAGGCATGGGTAAACGGGGACAACGTGTCTCACTCACACACAGAGAGATAGGGGTGCAGGGGATCACACACTCAGAGGAGTGAGTTTTACATGCATAGAGAAAGGGGGTATAAGGGAGGTCAAACAGGATGAGGGGGTAGGGGGACAAGGTGTCTCACATATACACAGGGATAGTGGGGAGAGGGGGGTCACACATTGTGGATGAGAGGGGTAGAGGGCATCACACATACACAGAGGTAGGGTGGTACTAGGTCTCACAAACAGGTAAAAGAGGTACAGGGGTTTACATACTGGGAATGGGGGGGCATGTACTGGGATGAGGGGGTCAAACAAACAGAGGAAAGGGGCATATGGAGTAACACTAGTGTGTAGGTGGCTACAGGTGCACTCACCAATCTGTGACGTGTGCTGCAGGCTCCAGGGTGTCAGTGATAATCCAGTGCCACCTGGCTGGACACACCTAGTCATCCCTGGGTGATCATCCATGCCGAGGGAGGGTGCATGGCCTCCTGGAAGGGTGGAGAGCAGGAGAGGGTGCATTTCATCCTGATAAGGGGGAGAGGTTGCAGGGCATCCTGGGTGGTGGGGGAGACAGGGCCCGGTAGTAGTAGTTTCACCCCTGGCTGGAGCAGCTGACAGCCGCTCTCAGCAGAGGAGATGAGCGGCGTGTCACGGCGGGGGGCAGCAGGATGTAACTGTGGGGCAGATTTATTAATCTTGGAGAAGAGATAAACTGGAGATAAAGCGGAGAAAAGGTAAATGGAGATAAAGCACAGCCAATCAGCTGTGTTTGAAAAAGACAGTTGGGAGTTGATTGGCTGGTGCTTTATCTCCTTTTACCTTTTCTCCGCTTTATCTCCAGTTTATCTCTTCTCCAAGCTTAATAAATCTGCCCCAGAAAGCACTGACAGGCTGCTCTGAGTTTAGCAGCGTGTCAGCTAGTTTAGCAGCGTGTGAGACGTTTCAGCCGCGTCCACCCCTGCCACTGCCACTTCGCGCTAAGCTCTTCTGAAGCTCTCTGATCAGAGCAGCTGTCAGCTCAGCTCTAACAGACGCTTCACGTCCATCACCCCCCGCTACAGTACTTACTTCCTGGTGATGGCCGGCGGGTAGCAGCTCAACGGGTGGCCGTGGCCCAGCAGGCAAGAAAAAAAAAGTGTGAAATGACAGGGGGGCACGTGCCTGGGTGCTCCCCCCGGAATCTGCCCATGCACCACACCACCTTTTTCCAACCATTAAACTAACCAACTGTCCAAGTTGTCTGTCCAACTACAGTAAATGGTGTTCCACACACAAAAAAAATTTTTTCCAGCACACTAGCCAACTTATCTCCAACATGTGATGTAAAAGTAGGTAGAAATTGTTTGCCTACTTTTTTTATTTAAAAAGAAATCATGTGTATTTGTTAAAAACAGCTGAAATAACAGATGTGCACATTGAAACAATGCTTCAGTCTCCTTCTAAAATGTGATATAACTAAAAGGTACAGTATTGTTTTTTGGATATCTGCATGCCTTTGGGGTGTTATAGAACAAAGTAAAGAAACTGAAATGAAGTAGATTATTGCATACTCTCCAAATACTGTATATTGTAACAGTGAATTGAAAGATTTTTTTGGAACCCCTCAATTGTTTTCTTGAATCAAAATCACAATTGGAGAACATTTGTCATTCTACTGTTTGGTATTGTTGTATGCACCACACTGAATGTAGAAAAACTCTCTTCCTTTGATTTTTATGGTCCATGGACATCAGATGGAAATTATAGACAAGCATGCAAAACATACAGTTAACATTATAAGATTTTGGGCCAGATGCACTAAGCTTCAACAAAATGAAATGGAGATAAACCACCAACCAATCAGCTCCTGACTGACATTTTTCAAACACCACCTTTTATATGGCAGGTAGGAGCTGACTGGCTGGCTGTTTATCTGTTTTTTTCACTTTTGAAGCTTAGTGCATCTGGTCCTCTGTCCAAGTACGTTAGCTTTCTGTTCTTGTGACTACAGTTGCAATTAATAAGACATGTAAAGTCCGGACAGTGACAATGGTAGAAAATGAGCCCATGGAAGCTTACTGGATAAAGACATAAAAGCTGAACTCCAAGGATACAGGTACGTCAGTGACGTGTTGCCTCTTACGATGCATTTTGGGGGAAGATGGGGCATAGGATGGGAGTTCTACTTTACATCTTATTTATTTAGCACCTTCTAGAAGATAAAATATAGTATCTGATTGGTTGTCCATAGCAACATCCTATGTGAAATAGAACTTCCATCTTAGTAAATTTCCCCCTTTGAGTGACAGCGAGCTCCATGGAAAAAGGACCAGTGTGATTCAACATATAGTATCTATCTATCATTTGTTAAAATTAATTTTACCAAACCATTCTTGGTGATCTAGTGGTCTCTTACCTTCTCCTGGTGGCTACAAAGGCTTCAGCTTCTTCACGGGGGTCCCCACAGTGCTGAAACAACAAATTCTGGTGATGAGCTGTTAGGATCCTGCATTCCAGTGAGTATTTCTACCACTATCCCTAATCCTAATCCCTAACCCTAATCAGCAGCATCCTCAGAATACAGATGTAGGTGTCATTATCATGAACCTGTTTGAGGATGTCAACCTACTGCTTGCCTACAATTTGAAACATGTCAACATTCTGATGTTGACATTGCTGAGTCAACATGTTAACATTGTTGCTAGCAATAATTTGACCAGATACCCACCATACCAACTGGAAAACATAGGTATCAAGATTTTCTGGAGTGGTCGGTTGCAGGTGATTATTCAACAGTGATGATCCAAAAGATACAGCTAAAAGCCTTGAAGAATGCATTACAATAAAACATATGATTATTGTGATGTGGCCTGATCTGAGTCCTGAATAGAGCTGAAACATGCAGTCTGAAGATGACACCCACAATACAATACTAAGACAAGTGGGGAAGTTTGTTACATAAATCTCAGTGTGAACTACAGAAATTGCTTCATTGCGGTGCTTGCCTGTAAAGCTTTATGCAACACAATATTAGGTAGTATACTTAACTGGCTAATGTTGATTCTAAAATATGCTCAGCAATTGTTACATTTACTTATAAAGAAATGTGACATACAGTATTGGCTTGTTAGAGTGACATCCGTAGACACAATAAATCCCCAGACTCTCATTTTCTCAGCAGAAAAACTGATTACTATAAATGCATTCCGGTGTACCATGTGTCATTGCTGTGGAAGTGGTACATGATTTTCTCATACTCTTGTTACCTGTGACCTGCAGTAAACTGGAGGGGGACCTCCTAGACTATTTGAAAGATTGGCTTTGAAGCCAAAAGAAGCAGCATAGCTTCTTCTGTAGATAGTAGTTGATGGAGATCACCTTGCACACATACCAGTGTGCAAGGACCAGCAGGCAGCAGTGGTATGCACAGAGTTGGAGATGGACAAGCAATGCAAGGACTGATGAGTAGCTACAGTGTGAGCAGGTAGTTAAAGTCTGCTCTCCATACTGTAGCGGTGGGATCTAGCAGAGAGTTCTTTGGGGAGAACCTGCAAGCTATGGATGTGACCCCCAGCTTGTATTGTCAGGAGCATAAGAAGGTGGAATTAGGAGGACAGGGTGTCTACCTACCTATAATAAAAATGTTCAGATGGGAGGAAGGTGTTACATTTTTTCCAACTAGTTGAGATAGGCTTTTATTTTCCTTTTTATGGAACATGAGCAAACAGAAGATTATTGTTTGGTACCACACACTATCCAATTATCATTTGATTCAGATAACTAATTGACTGGTTGGAATAATATTGATCTGTTGTATTGTAAGCTTTAGTTATCATGAGCTCATTCCCGGGTGTTGCTTTATGTCTTTTATTGCAGTCAATGGGCTCTATGGGAGTTGAAATTGGTCAACAATGCTTTATACTGTATATCTGTGAAACTCCTGGATTTCTACTTTTGATTTTCTTGTCTAAATTGCACCAGCTCAATTTATTTTTTATTTTTCTGCTTGTTAATCTCCTGGCTATATATTAATTGGACAATGAGGACAATAGTACACCAGGACAAGTTTACTCTATACACCCACCCTTTAAATGGTTTCTACATTTCAGAAAAGTATTGCATTATTTAATTTGTTTTAGAAGTTCATACTGTTTGTGTGACTTAGGGGGAAATTTACTAAAAAAAATCATGGAAAAAAATCGTATTTTCATACTAAATTACATTTTTTTTGGTGTATAGGTATTTTTGGCATTTACTATGCCAAAAAAATGTATATTCGTTTTTTTTTTTTATTTATTTATTTTACAATTTTTTTTACACCTTGCAGCCTGCACGGATCTGACTGATCCGTGCAGACTGCCTACACTAATTCGTATTAGCGGCCGTATATACGGCCGTTAATACGAATTAATACGACATCGGAGGGTTACAAAGCAGTCGTATTTGACTGCTTTGTAAATCCCCCTCCGGAACACGACTTGGCATATGATGTATGCAGTCGTATTCATTCGTATTAAGAATACGAATGCAACTTTTTGCATTCGTATTCTTAGTAAATTTACCCCTTAGTCTCCAAATGTATGCACTAATATGCAGCACGGCTGGTGTAATGGTTAGCATTACTGTGCCACAGCACAGCACAGAGGTGGGTTTGATTCCCACCATGGCCATAACTGTGCGGAATTTGTATATTCTCCCCGTGCTTGCGTGGTTTTTCTGCGGGTACTTCAGGTTTCCTCTCACAATCCCAAAAAATGTATACTGGTAGGTTAATTGACTTCCAACAAAAATATACCCTATAATGTCTTTGTGTGCATGTAGGGCAGCGGTGGGGAACCTCCAGCCCTCGGGCCGTATACGGCCCCCGGATCCTGTTTTTGTGGTCTGCCCACTCGCCCGACGGCAGTACAGCAAGTCTCATACAGGGGAAATCTCGCAAGAGCTACCGACCTCTCTCAAGATTTCCCCTGTATGAGACTCCCTGCACAGCCGCCGGACCACACAGATTGGCAACTTGTAACCTGCAGCAGCCACTGAAGCGTGTGACAGCTGCCGCAGGACAATTTGTAAGTTTTTCTTTTTTAAATGTCCCCCGAGGCATTATGCCTCAATGTAAACGGCACGCGGACCCCAAAAGGTTCCTCAACCCTGATGTAAGGAATATAGATTGTAAGCTCCACTTGGGCAGCGATTTAGCGAATATTCAAATATTCTCTGTACACCACTGTGGAATATGTGAGCACTATATAGGAAACGTAGTAAATTAATAAAATAAATACATTTGTATAATTGATCTACTTTTATGTCATAATACAGTATAGTGGATTTATAGGAAGCTATTACTTAAATAAATCCTTTGCTGCTAGTTCGAGAGCTTTGTTTTACTTGCATTAGCACTTCTAGTAAAATATAACTTTCAAGAAATCTCCACAAAAATTCACAACCCATAAAATGTCCTATTTTACCTGCCCATCCAGTGATTGATTTTATCATTCAAAGCACTTTGCATCTTATTGGGTTTGATTTGTCCCCAGATCACAACCTGCACCGAGCAAAATTAGTTTTGGAAGAATTTATATGACCCTTCTAACACCTTATCCTCTGAATTGAATCTATAATGTATAGCTGGCTCATCTCAATGTGTTAAGTCATTTGCATTCTTATGACCTTTACTATGGACTCTCTTCTAAAGAAGTCACCTCAAAAGTGTAAGAAAGACATTTTTAAATCTTGCACTTATTAACATTCTTTAATGTGGATGACGCGTCTCACCTCGTTCACCTTATCAAAAGATTCTCTGACAATCTGGAAGTAGTGGGAACTTCCTAAGCCACAACATCAAAATGGTTGTCAATTTTATTAGAAAATAATATTATTTACAGTATTTAACTCGTTCATGTATGTTAAAGTGCGGACTGGAAACGCCTGTGCCTAATGCAAACATGGCTAAAAGTATCACTTCAGAGTTTAGAAACACATAATTGCAAAGAGTTTCTTCTTTTTTATGTTGAATGCTACAGCTCAAAAAATATTAAAGTTACATAACCGTAATGTCTGTCAATAATATGCATAATTCAGCATTGCTGCATTTCACATTTTATTTCGAAGTAATGGAATAATTATAGATTGGAGCTACATAAATCATTCATTCAACATCTGTGCAGTGGGGAAAAGAGAAAACCCAAAACCCTACATTCTGAAATAACATAATTTCTGTATTCTAATTATGTATTGTAGTATGTGCTTACAAGAAGCCATATTTCAAAAAGTAAATATTGAAAAGTGATTTGAAATGCTCTTTTTAAAAGCAAATCTAAATTATACAGTTGGAGTCAACATTTCCACTGTTTACTTTTTTATTACAATGCAACAAATTCCCAAATATACTGTTTATATCATTTAGAGCAGTGGTAGCCAACCCTAGCCCTCGAGAGCTACCAACAGTTCACATTTTCCAGACAACCTAGCTGCTGCACAGTTGCACTCATTAATCACTAACACATTTTAAAAGATCCACAGATGGAGCTAATTAGCTCACTTGTGATTCTGTGAGGAGACCTGCAAAACATGCACTGTTGGTAGCTCTCGAGGACTAGGGTTGGCTACCCCAGATTTAGAGCATACTGTATATGTATGTACTGTATGAGCTGATTTAGAGGGAACTGAAAATGTTACTTCCAGACAGACAATGTGTCACAGAAAAGCATGTAGATACAAATGTATTATTTGCATACCTCCCAACATGACCCTCTCCAGGAGGGACACATTGCTCTGTTCCTGGACTTTCCGACCTCTTAATGTATGATTACCATCATCTGTGTTGAACAGGTTAATTGAAAAAAAAAAAAAAAAGGTGCTGCAACACAGGTGATGGTAATCATACATTACGAGGTAAGTCCAGAAGCAGAGCAATGTGTCCCTCCTGGAGAGGGTCATCTTGGGAGGTATGTTATTTGTATACCATACAATGCAATGTCTGCAGGTTTCTGCATTCTACAAAGAAACAGAGACTAGCTACATGCAGTATATGTGGTATATTGTCCGGTACTTGTTTCCTAGCAGGGTGCCCATATTTCTTATGTATGCTAACGTAGTGAAATTGCATTGCATTACGTTATAGTAGCATGCGATGCAATGCGATTTTCCCAAAATCACTCTGAGGTGATATTCTGTCATGACAAGAAGCATACCTCAGAGCCGGTGGTGATTTATTGAGATTTTGGCGTATTTTATTGAGATTATTGAGATGGCTGCATCTGTGTCCGTGTTCACACTGCCTCAGACGGAGGAGGAGGCTATCTGTTTCTTTCAAGGACACGATCTCCTTCCGGTGGAACAAAATTGTGCGAATGGCCATGTGATGCGCCTTTCAGTCAAAGAATGCATGTGGCGCTCCTGTGTGAAAGGGTGCCAGCTGAAGGTGAGCCTAAGAGCGGCACTCTGGTGTCCTGGGTGCCGCTTGTCCTTTGTCACCCTGGTGCGCTTTATATACTCATGGGCCCAGGAGCTGACACCCATTGAGTTCTGTCAGCAACAGCTGTATATTTAAAAAAAGACAGCTGTTTTATACAATAGATGGATGCAGGAGGCGTGCACGATGGACCTCATGGCACAGCCGCAGTGCCGTATCGTTGAGGTTGACGAGAGCATGTTCGTCAGGAGGAAAAGTAATGTTGGCCGTATGTTCCCCCCGCAGTGGGTATTTGGGGGAATTTGCCGAGAAACAGGACAGTGCTTCCTCACAATGGTTCCAAGACGAGATGCAAGCACATTGATGGCAGCTATTCTGGAGAATGTCAAGCCAGGCACCACAATATACAGTGACTGCTGGAGAGCATACAGCACTGAGCAACTTCAACTAGCAGGGTACCAGCATGAAACAAATGGTGATAGTATCCTGCACAGGATAAAGACATGGATATATATATATATGTTTGAAAAACCAACTCAAGTAAAAAAAATTGTTGACAGAATACTACAATTGTACTGTTGGAGGTGCCCCCAGGAATCAAGTACCAATATACTCAAAAAAGGAAAAACGGTGGTCCACAGGAGGTGGATAACCGTTCACGAAAGGGATTCCTTTTTGGAGGCACTCTTTTTAAATTGTTAGGAATAGTGTATAAAGAGTAAATATAAAACTTAACTTTTAATTCCAATTATTCTAAGATAGTCATAACTCCCTTAATATCACATGATAAATAGTTTAACCATGAAGAGTTATTTAACATATAGACATTTATTATTATTTTTTTATTTTTCTTAAATTTTAAAAAAAATTTAAAATGTTGTGAGCCACTGATATTGACCATGTATCAGTATCAGGAACAGTGGTGGTTAGTGGTGTTTTTTTTGAACAAACGTATAGGATTAATATTCAGATTAAATTAAAGTCCTCAAATAGGACAGCTGGTGACACGTTCAGAAGGTGTGACAAGTCTGTATGAATCACAGTAAGAAATTTCAAAATTTAATTAAATACGTATGTTACAGACAGTCACATCCGTACCCATTGATGGTAATAAAGCGTCAATTTAGAGCGAAAGCGTAGGTATTAATAGCATCATAGGTATCCTTGGAGAGGTGGAGAAAGAAAAAGTACAGTGAAAAGAGTTCAATTCTTTCTGCTGCCCAACGTCTTCACATAGGTGAGCCGACCGAGGGTAAGAGAGGAAATTGATGCACTGACGGAAAAACAGCAGATGTAAGGAGGACACTTCTATGTGTGGTGTTAGGTCAGCCCTGATACTTGAGTATTGCAGGGCTGAAATTCGCCACCAGAAAGTCTCTACTACACGGAGAGAGGAAGGAAAAAAGGGGGAGGGGCTGAGAGTAATAATGAATGTTACTGGGAGTGTCAAATATAGAGGTGCGGCAATATGCAGTCCCTGTCAATCTAACAACTGATCACACCAGTATATTAAAATGAGTATGTTGGTGATTGTCTGCAGGAATTGCCACTATGACAGATAGTCACACTATTGACAGATGTAATGTTTATAGCAACTGTTGATCCAACACTTGGTCACATTTGTATTTGTTGACAAAACACAGAAAATTTTTTGGGGGAATTTGCCGTGAAACAGGACAGTACTTCCTCACAATGGTGCCAAGACGAGATGCAAGCACATTGATGGCAGCTATTCTGGAGAATGTCGAGCCAGGCACCACAATATACAGTGACTGCTGGAGAGCATACAGCACTGAGCAACTTCAACTAGCAGGGTACCAGCACACCCAAGTGAATCACAGATTTAACTTTATAGACCCGTCCATAGGGGTGCATACCCAAAATGTCGAACAAATGTGAGGCGTGTGCAAATGGCGCAAATAAGCGCTACAGAGGTACAGAACGCCACATGCTCAATTCCTATCTACAGGAATTTATGTGGAGAAAAACATTGGGTGGGGATAACCCATTTGAGAGAATCTTGGGAGCACTTATGCTCCTTCCTAAGGACGATTAAGTGATTTTTAAATAATGATGTTTTTACTGTGATTCTTTGTTATTAATTAATGTTTTACTGTTTTTAATTGATTAATTGTTGTTATTATCTTTATCGTTCTGCTTTTTCATATATTTAAGTAAATTTACAGTTCTTAGTTAACACATGTCATCATTCCTGTGTCAGTTGTATGATTTTGCAGGTGTGAATGTGGTCCTAAAACACCAGCACTATCTACGCCACCCCGAAGTGCGGCGAGTGCAGCGGAACGCATCCTCCGACCTTTTCATACCCCCACTATCCACGTTGGCGTGGAGTTGAATTTATATACCGAGCCCGAAGCGTGGCGAGCGGACGCGGATTATTTTACATGTATTCCGCGTCCGCTCACCACGCTTCAGGCTCAGTGGCTCGCTGCGCTCGCCACACTATATAAAAATCAAATCCACGCTGACGTGGAGTTTAGGAACCATGTGTGCTGTTTCCTTTATTTGAAAATCTTCTACCTAAGTCCGGAGTGACGCATGTATAATTGGCATTGCGGTGTGTGACATATGTGTAATGGGCATCACGGTGTGTGAAATATGTATAATAGGCATCACGATGTGTGGAATATGTGTAATGGAAATCACAGTGTGTGACATATGTGTAATGGGCATCACGGTGTGTGATATATGTATAATGGGCATCACGGTGTGTGGCATTATGTGTAATTGGCATCACGATGCGTGGCATATGTATAATGGGCATCATGGGGGGTAGCATATGTGTAATGGGCATCATGATGCGTGGCATATGTACATTGGACATCACGGTGTGTGGCATATGAATAATGGGCATCAAGATGTGGTGCATATGTATAATGGGAATCCCGGTGTGGGGCATATGTATAATGGAGCACAGTCGCCGCATTTGTGGATGGAGGTGTTTAAAAAAATCTTGCTCAAAGTACTGGTAGGCCTCACACTGTTTGAAGCCCCACCCCTGCAAAAGCTCTGCCCACTCTGCTCCTTCCCAGAGAGTTCCTGAACCTATTTTTGTACAAAGCACTGGCTGCAAGTATACACAAGTAAGATGTCACTGCAGCTACGCGCATGCGCACCCTACTGATGTGAGCAGGGGATGGGGGTAGGAGTTATGGGATGTGTAGTATGTTGGGGACAGTGGAAGTGGTGTGGTATGGGAGTAGAGGATTATAGGGTGCCTTCGGCTCACACTGTTCCTATTTTGAGTATGGGGAGGAGCATATTTTTGCACTTGGGCCCACATTTCGCTAGTTCTGCCTCTTGTTACACACTTACTTGTTTATTATTATTTTATTCATGGGCTGGATGTCTTGCCTGTTGACAGGGGTTTCATGCACTGGGACGGGTGTCATACTCATTGCCAGGGGTTTGTAATGCTCATTGCCAGGGGTTTGAAATTCTTGTGGCGAGGGGTAATGCTCGTTGCCAGGGGTGTGTTATCGTTAAACATTTAAAAATTCAAATGTTTATTCTTACAGTGAAATTTTAGATTTCTGAATTAAAAAAATAAATTGAAAAAAAACTATGAAATTCCATTGACAAAAAACCTTACGGTTTCACATGTCCCATTAAGGCTTCTTACACATGATCTGGAATTTCTGAAACCTGTTGTAACTCTTCCACTCAAACGCCAAAAAGCAATGAAATTCCGATCATTAAGGCTGACGCCTTAATGGACGTGTTCCTTGCGCAATACAGATATGGTACGCCATCACAGCCTGTGGGTAAGTGCAGATTCAGCACTCTCACAGAGTGAGATTGCTGTCACTCACACAATGGTGGAGCTGCTAATTCACAGATTTGTGTGCTCATTGGAATACACACATGCAGTCTATGCAACTGAAGGTCTGAGCAGTAAACAGAGCCGAGAGGATGAGGTAAAAGTGGTGTTGATTGGGGTAGGAGACAGTGTGGTGCGGGTGGTGAGCAATAGAAATGCGTAGATGGTAGGAAGGCTAAGCAGCACTGATGGGGGACTAACAAAGCAGATGGGTGGAAAAGAGTGGCACAGATTGGGGAAGGAAAGACAGAGTGATGCGATTGGGTGGGAAACAGAGGAGCAGTTGGAGGAAAGACAGCACTGATGGGGGAGGGGGTTCAGAGCAAAGGGGATAAAGGGAAAACAGAGCAGCACAGATGGAGGGAAACTGTGTCATGGATGAGGCGGGCAGAGCAGCATGGATGGAGGGGGAGACAGAGTATCACTAATACAGGGGAAGCCAGTGGCATCTGTGTGGAAAGACAGGGCAGCGCAGATGGGGAAAGACACATTGGTGCAGAAGAGGCAATACACACAGCAGTAGGCATCGGGGAAGACAGAACAGCATGAAGGCGTATAGGAGAAGAAAGTGTAGATGCATAGTAGTTGGGAGCATTATAGTTTTTGCAATTATGAAAGATGTTTTTGGTAACTGCATGTGAATACTAAATTAAATGGATATATGTAGTGGGTGTAAAAGATGTTGGACCCTCAGTGGGATAGTTCTAGTAATAGTGTTTATTCTAGCACCCGCTATCGTTTAAAACCTATGCAGTTTCTCTAACCTGTCTGGGGTGTTGCTGTCTGCTGTAGTGTTTCTAGCAAAGGTCTGGTTTGCAGTGCTGATATACAGACCACACTGTGCTAGAAGCACTACAGCAGACAGCTACACCCCAGGCAGGGAAGAGGAACTGCATGGATTTTCAAAGATGGCAGGTGCTAGAATGAACACTATAGTAACTCTGAGGTACAGTATAGACAGTTTTAGATGGTTGCGGGTAATTACAGTATTAGGATGAGTGCGCCACATAACTGATCAGACCTTCAGTTGCATAGACTGCATGTGTGTATTCCAATGAGCACACAAATCTGTGAATTAGCAGCTCCACCATTGTGTGAGTGACAGCAATCTCACTCTGTGAGAGTGCTGAATCTGCACTTACCCACAGGCTGTGATGGCGTACCATATCTGTATTGCGCAAGGAACACGTCCATTAAGGCGTCAGCCTTAATGATCGGAATTTCATTGCTTTTTGGCGTTTGAGTGGAAGAGTTACAACAGGTTTCAGAAATTCCAGATCATGTGTAAGAAGCCTTAATGGGACATGTGAAACCGTAAGGTTTTTTGTCAATGGAATATATATATATATATATATATATGTATAGGTCAGTCCGGCACTCTCCCTGGGGGTGTTCAGCTGCCCCAGTGCCCTCTCGTGCAAATAGTATAACAATAATCCAATGGACAACAGAGGCACTCAGGAGGACTTAGTGAAAAAAAGCAAACTTTAGTGTTGACAAAGGGGTTTCTATGCACCCCCATATCGATGTTCTCTCGGAAGAACAAATAAAAACATCACCTATTCCATCCCAACACACACAAAAATAGACCATTCATCCTGAAGGTAAGAGTCATACTCTTATATACTGTAGATTATGTAATATATATGTATAATGTTTATACATTTATAGTAAATAGTATTATTTCTGCCTCAGGCCAGGAAATGGAGAAATGGGGTATGGGATAGTGGTGGGAGGAGGGTGGAAGGGGTGGTTGTTGCTTTCTCTCACCAGCAGTGCTCAACGGTTTAGCTGCAGCTCTGTACATAACATAACAAATTATATACATTGACATGAGACATAATGGTAATATGTCCTCGAAAAATGATCTTACAATCTAAATGTTATTGCAAACATTTCATACATAGGATAAGATAGTACAATTACATTTATTAAAAATTGTTAGGTGCAGTCTCACCAAATAAAAGAGTCTTCTTTGGTGATGGGTATTTTTGTGACCATAAATTGTAAAGCATAGTACTGTTGTTAAATGTGCATTTTGTAGAAGCAAGGTCTCTGGGCCTTTAAAGGCATTATTATCGAATGGCAGTAATCTCATCTATCAAAACCATATATAAACTATCTGAATTTTTACCTGCCCATTTGACTTGCAGCTTTATAAACCACAGCTTGGTACATTGTATTTAAAAATCAAGACGGTGGTTTCTAATCTGGCAGTGTAAACTGAATAGATTTGTATAAACTGAACAGATGAAGACCTGTATGAATTTAACATCGAAGATAGATGTTCCCAAAAAACATGTGGTTTTGAGAAACCGCACTTCAATAAAATTCCCATTGTTACTTCTATGCAGTTCACAAAAATCTTATTAACACTGAATTTATATACTGTAAATGACATTGCAGAGATAAGGATGTGCAGCCCTGGGGATTATGACCACCACAAAATGATCAATTTGATAACAACATCTGGGCTATGCACTGAGAAGCGAATGAAGAATGAAGAATGCAATTACTGTAGGTGAATGTGTGTATGAATAGAGATTAAACTATGCCAGTGAGTACTGTATATTATAATGTGTGGTGTAGTTGTAGTTATAGATGGCCTGGTTAACATTGGATATGCTAAAATGTATGAACGATGATCCAGCAGAAATTTGCACTGAAATGCCAAATGGCTGGCTCTCTGGTGCGCTGTGTATAATGATGCACCAGTGGGCACACAATGGGGCAGATGTATTAAGCCTGGTGAAGAGATAAACTGGAGATAAATTGGAAGGAGATAACGCACCAGCCAATCAGATCCCAACTGTCATATTTCAAACACAGCTGATTGGCTGGTGCGTTAACTCTTCCAAGTTATCTCCACTTTATCTCCAGTTTATCTCTTCTCCAGGCTTAATACATCTGCCCCAATGTTTGTGCGATTGCACCTTGGAGAAATATACTGTAGTTGTTTCAGAATGTCCATCACAAGCAAACTGCTAGCCTTTACAATTGCATATGTATTTACAGTCACAGGCTTAGACACGCCCATGAAATGGTTGCATCTCACCAATGGTTTTGAAGCCACCTCTCATTGCCTCCCAGAGATGCTAACCACGTATCACTCACTGTGAAACTAATCTCTGAATCCACCATGTGATTCTGAAATGCGCAGTACAAATAAATCACTGCAACCTCCTCTGAATAAGACCCATGTGGAGCATGGCCAGATTCAAGGAGGGCAACAAGGTGGCTGTCCCGGGCTCCCACACATTAAGGGCCCACACACTCTCCCACTGACTCATGCATGCGCTTCTACGTAAATCAGAGCACAGCATGATTCAGCTGTGTTTCTGATTTTCCCACTACACAGCCGATGCCAGCACCAACCGCCAAGCTGCTGCTGAAGTCACTGTCAGCCTCTCGCAGGATTTCACAGTCACCGTCGCTGGCCACTGGGATTTCTGTGACATCCAGAAGCTGAGAGGGAGGAGGCGCCATTTCACTCAGTCTCAGCTCCTTCCTTAGCAGCAGTGGCAGTGTGTGACTGGCTGGCAGCAGGCTTTGAGCTCAGTGGAGCCGGACACATCAGTTATTGTGAATTATTCTTAAACAAAAGCAATATATACTATTTTCCAATAGGTAATTAACTTAATTTAACTACCAATATTTTGTGAGCTACCTTTCATAACCTTATGATGTCTTTTCATGTTTATATTATTCATGATTATATGTCCTTTTATTTTACAAAATGTATTAAAAGTTCCATTTTCTTTCCATTATGTTAATCCATTACATGTTATTTGTATTTTCTTAGAAATAATGCACCAACGATTCAGTGGTTCATTCCAAGTAAATACACCATCTGAATACTAAATATAGTATATATACCTGTATACAAGCAGTACATCTGATCACTGCTTCTATATAATCACTTTAATTAATTAGGGCCCCCACATGTTTTTGCCCAGGGCCCTCAAATAACTTAATTTGTCCCTGTAGGGGAGTTATACAGTGCTGAGCCTTAGGGCCTTATTTTAGTTCACTCTAAAGGTGCGTACACACGGGGCAATATGATCGCTGGCAATATATTGCTAGCAATATATTGCTCAGCAATCATATTGCCCCATGTCCCGTTTTCATCTGCGACCAGAGATGGTCGCAGATGAAAATTTAAACACTGCTGGGTGTAGAGGCAGGGGATGTCGCTGGTCGGAGGAGCATGTTCCTCCGACCAGCGACCATTCAGGGGCTGAAAAAGGGAGCGCGCACCCAGCGATTTATCGCTGGTGCACACTCCAATCACTGGGAATATGGTCACTCAGCGACCATATTCCCAGCGATTTCAGCCCCTATCACCCCCGTGTGTACACAGCATTAGAGGCAAATTCCTTATTAGCTGGACAAAACCATGTTCCCTGAAGGGGGCAGATGTAACAAGTGCACATAGAATTAGATTTGGGTGAGTTATTTTGTTTCTGTGCAGGGAAAATACTGACTGCTTCATTTTTACACTGCAATATAGATCTCACTTTTAAGAAAAACCACACCCAAATCTAATTCTCTCTGCACATGTTACATCTGCCCCACCTGCAGTGCACATGGTTTTGTCCAGCTAAGAAGGGATTTTTCTCTAAGAGTGAACTAGAATAAGACCCTTAAAGAGTGAAAAGTGGAGAGAGATAACAACCAACCAGCTCCTGTTATGCTGCAGGCTGTGTTTGAAAAATAACAATGACAGCTCATTAGTTGTTACTTATTATCTCTCCAGCATAACTCTCCAAGGCTTAGTACATATGCTCCGGTGTCCTAATGTGAAATCAGTTCACAGTTTCAAGATGCAGAAAACTCAGTCCTCATTACCGCACACAGTGCATGTTTTGCTGGTAACCCAGCAGGTGCACAGGTGTACTAATTACTAGGGCCGGCAATAGAAATCTTGGGGCGCGGTACACTAATATCTCTGCCCCCCCCCCCCCCCCCAACCACATCCCCTTGAGTAGAAAATTTTAGTATACTGCATAGTAAATGTGTTTTTTTTAATTGTTTCAAAATAAACATAATTTAGAATCACTAATACTGGAGGGGGGACCGGCTAAGTACCCTTACACCTTGGAATACCAGGTACTCACATTCGTATTGACATTGGTACCATTCCACCAAAGGAGTCATATTCAGCTGTTGCTGCACCAGGAATATACCGGTACTGGATTTTTGCAGGTATTGTCTGGTTTGTGTTCCCCAGTCCTCCTGTGTTCACTTGTATACCGGTATTAGATGTTTTTAATAGCATTGCTATAATGGTAAGCTACCAGAATATCATTTTAAAGATGTGGTGCTAATTGTGCACAATACCAGTTTGAATAAACGATCCCTTTTTGTTTTACCAAATACTACGTAAGGCAATTTAATCTTTAACTTTATTTTTACTTTTTACTTTATTTGTATTTCCATTTTTGACTTTATTTTGGTTACTTTTTGGGCCCTCACAAGCTTGGGGCCCGGTACAGGTGTCCCCTTTGACCCCCCCCCCCCCCCTGTCACCTGCCCTGCTAATTACTCACAGACACATTTTTATAAGGTCCGCAGGTGGAGTTAATTATTTCACTTGTGATTCTGTGAGGAGACCTGTAAAACATGCACTGCGTGGGGTAATGAGGACTGAGTTCCCTGACCACTGCTCTATAATGTGTAGTATTAAAAATAAGTAATGTGTAAAGTGTTGACTCAACCCCACTCTTATCTCCAACCACTTATCACGGTGTAATGATAGTCATTGTTCTAAACTTGGTTTTATACAGTATTCTGCTCTTTCAACTTGCACCTTCTTATTACAAAAGTCAGCCTGAAAAACATATTTCATACCAAAATCATAAGTATTACAATAGACCTTGCAGAAGATGACAGTTACAGTATAATGACAATGATTTACCAATTGACTGCAGGGTGCACAAGACAAATACTGTGAGAACTGTAAATAATGCTTTGAAAGATTTAGAAAATCAAAGTAAATATATCAGAGTGAACAATACCACAATTATCTAACCCTTACGTATACAGTCATGTATTTTAAAAGTAACCGATTTTCAGTTCTTTGAAATGTGTCAGAGCAAACTCGAGCTTCTGAGTTTTATAGGCAGTCTCGTGGGATTGTTAATAGTTTAGAGCTTTCCTCGCCAATATTTACCTTTTCAACCCCTGCTTACAGCAAATAATGTACTAAATGAGGAAGATACATTGCTTCATCTAATCAGTGCTATCTTCATATGATAGTATTAAAACTTGTATTGTTCAGAAAACCCCCATTGTGAAGTGTTGTACTAGGCAGCTGAATCATATATAGAGCGAAATATTTGTTTTCTTAAATAACTTATTCATCATGTTACATATTGTAACATGGCCTTAACTGTTCGGAGTTTGTATGTTCTCCCTGTACTTGGGTGGGTTTCCTCTGGGGTACTCCGGTTTCCTCCCACATTCCCAAAAAATACTGGTAGGTTATTGGGCTCCTAACAAAATTAACCCTAGAATGTCTGTGTGCATGTACATGTGGTAGGGAACATAGACTGTAAGCTCCACTGGGGCAGGGACTGATGTGAATGTTAAAATGTTTTCTGTAAAGCGCTGCGGAATATGTATGTATAAGAAACTGTTAATAAAAAAATAATTAATGTCACAATGTCAATGTTACACTATGGAATCTGTTTAAGCATTATGAGGCATATTCATTATTAGCATGGCCACAAGTAAATTGTAAAAGATTCTTTGGCATCCAACATGTTAAATCACACTGAAGGGTTTGTGATATTGAGGATACAAGAACAGAAATGCAATGGGTCTTTAAATTAGGAACTTTAACTCCTGAAGGTTTAAACTCTGAGTTTAAGTTCAATTTTTTTTTAATTATTGCTTTTATTTTACCTTTTATATCTTTATCTTTTATACTGAATTATATGGTATGGTGATCTGTTCATATAATGATTGTCATGATCATTTGTATTGCATTAAATACAACTATTATTTAAAATTCATTGGTGTTCAGGGAATGCATGCGTTTCCGGTCCGTGTGCAGTCCATGTGGAATGCGGAACTTCCAAACCATTGTGCATGTGCCGGTCCTGTCAGTTACCAGACTGATAGCGGAGGTGCCAGGACCCAGGGCTGGTGGCAATCTCCTCACCGGACAAGGGGGTTGTGACTGCTTTGGAATAGTTGGGTAAATATGATTTCATCATATACACAGATGGTCAAGTTAAATAGCCCGTTTGGGCACACCATTTTCTGTGTGACTCACCTTATGCTGAGCATCTTTTTATCCTTAATGTCTATCTTAGGTGAAGACATGAAACAATTGGATGTTACAAAGCGAGTAACAAGACTCACTGATTATTTTACTATATGGGTGAGATTTAATAGGATGAGAGATTCAGAAAGTGAGAGATTTGGGAAGAAATCTCCAGTTTTTTTAAAGCGGCAATCATTTACACTGCAAAACCAGTGTGATTTTGCTGTGTAAATGATTGCAGCTTTAAAAAAACTGGAGATTTGTTCCCAAATCTCTCACTTTCTGAATTTCTCATCTAGGGTGGCCAATCCCGGGATCGGGATCCGCGGGATCCCGGGATTTGGCCCCCAAAACACAGGGATTTCAGTCCCGGGATTGGAGTTTCCAATCCCGGGATTTCGGGATTAGACTGCGCATGCGCAGTCTAATGCCGGGCAGCGTCTGAGCGGGTGCTCAGCAGCTGCCCGGCTTCTCCAGTCCCGGGCAGTGCGGCTGTGCGCAGCGTGACGACGTCAGAGGTCACGCTGCTCAGGCCGCACAGGCTGTCTGCCTCCATCCTGTCCCCGGACCAGCCCGCCCAGCCGTCCTGTCCCCGGACCAACCCGCCCGCCCAGCAGCGGACCTGCCGGCACACCGGGCCACCAGCGGACCAGCCCGGGCTGTCCCCGGATCAGCCCGCCCAGCCGTCCTGTTCCCGGACCAGCCCGCCCAGCAGCGGACCTGCCGGCACACCGGGCCACCAGCGGACCAGCCCGGGCTCCATCACCCCATCTCGCCCACCCACCCGGCCGCACCACGCATCTGTAAGTAAATATGCGGGGCGGCCGAGGTGGGTTTTTAATAGTAGGGAAGCCAATCCCGGGGATCCCGGGATTGGGCATTTTTCAATCCCGAATTCCGGGATTGAAAAAATGCCCCGGGATTGGCTTCCCTACTCTCATCTTATTAAATCTGACCCTATGACACTCGTACGTCTGTATATAAAGTGCAAAAATGCTGCGACCACAGCCGTCTATTACACTAGGTTAATTTTTGCTTCATCTACAACATTGTAAATATTTGATATATGTTACTGTGTGGTTAAAACACTGATATAGACTGAATATTGGATTTCTCTGCTTCTGCAGTGCTAAAAAGGGGAAAAAGTTACTACACTACACTGATGAGTTCAGGACACTTAAACCTGGGGTGACATTTAGTGGGTTATTCTAGTCCATTCTTTCTGACAAAATCCTTCTTAGATGGTCAAAACCATGTGCACTGCAGGTGGGGCAGATGTAACTTGTGCAGAGAGAATTAGATTTGGGTGGGGTTTTTCTTCAAAGTGAGATCTATATTGAAGTGTAAAATCATGCAGTCAGTATTTTCCCTGCACAGAAACAAAATAACTCACCCAAATCTAATTCTCTCTGCACATGTTACATCTGCCCCCCTGCAGTGCACATGGTTTTGACCATCTAAGAAGGATTTTGTCAGAAAGAATGAACTAGAATAAACCCCTTAATGAGATGCGAAAATTAGATTTTTACGATTTTTAGGCAAAAACGTCCGAAATCTCAATTTTTCCCGAATTCGCATATTTAAAAATTGTTTTATTTTTGCCGCAAAATCGCAAAGTTCTGAAAGTGCGGTTTTTAGTCTCGCCTGAACTCACATCCAGATATTTTCCCATTGAAAAGTATACAATTCGCATATTTATTGAGATGCAAATTCTGGAAAATGTGTCTAAAAATCGCCACAAATGCAGACCAGTTTCTGACAGGTGAATTGGCGCATGGCCCTGTGTAAGAAAAATGTGTAAAAGTGTTTTTTTTTTTTTTAAATGGCGTGTGGTTCTCCAAGTGCCAGCAGGCCTCCCCTGCATTCTGGGACTTGGAGAACCACAAGTCCCAGCATGCGTGCCATTAGAGGGCCCGCTGGGACTTGTAGTCCACCTGTAAAAATAATGTTAAAATAAAAGACACACACACAGAAAAGTATAACTTTATTACACACACAAACACACACCTCACTTTTACACTTTTACTTTTATACTTACCAATCCATGGTCCAGCTCTGGTCTCTCTGCTGCAGAGCCAGCTCACCCCGCACTGACAGCTGGGTGAGATGGCTTTCTCCTGCACAGATAACAGCCTTTGTAGCGCTGTCCCAGCGCTACAGAGGCTGCTAGCATTGTTGGCTGATGCTTCTCCATGTTTGGCTGAGCTATGCGTCACAATAGAGACGCATCAGCTAAAGACACTAGCAGCCTCTGTAGCGCTGGGACAGCGCTACAGAGGATGTTATCTGTGCAGGAGAAAGCCGGCTCACCCTGCTGTCAGTGCGGGGTGAGCTGGCTCTGCAGCAGAGAGACCAGTGCTAGACCCTGGATTCTTAAGGGCGGGATGTATTAAAATACATCGCCGCCCTTCGCGCCCCCCCGCCGCGATGCCGCCGCATATGTACTAACATATGCGGCTGGCATCGCGATGCGGTGACGGAGGCCCCCCGCGATACCTGTACTGTGGTCTGCGGGGGGTCTCCGTCACCTCCCAGCCGGCTTCTGCAGTTTTCACGCCGGGGACAGCTAAGCAAGCTGTCCCCGGCGCTTCCTCCTCCCCCTGCAGCCGGAAGGACGTCCGGCTGCGTTGCTAGGGGGAGGAAGGGCTTACCTTCCGGGGTCCAGGAGGACCTGCAAGAAGGTAAGCCCAAGGGAGGGGGGAAAGGGGGGGTCGGCGAGGCGGCGGGTTGCGGCGACGCGGCGGGCGGCGAAAAGAAGCCCATAGGCTTCTATAGGGTATCGCCACCCAAAGGTGGCGATACCCTGCCCTGCGAAACGGCTGCGAACGGGTTTTAGTACATAGGAAAATGCGGTAAAACGGGGGTTTTACCGCATTTTCCCTTTAGTACATCTCGCCCTAGTATGTTGGTGTAAAAGTGAGGTGTGTGTTTGAGTGTGTAATAAAGTTATACTTTTCTGTGTGTATGTCTTTTATGTTAACATTATTTTTACAGGTGGACTACAAGTCCCAGCGGGCCCATTAATGCCCCGCATGCTGGTACTTGTGGTTCTCCAAGTTCCAGCATGCAGGGGAAGTAGGGTTACCACCTCATCACTTTAATTGCTGACATATTATTTACACAGGTTCTGTGGCTGGCTGACTTCAAGGTTTCTTCAAACTTCCTGGTTTTAAACTGCCACAGAACCCACCTGGTTTTAAACTGCCACAGAACCTGTGTATGTGTCCAGAATTAAAGGGATGAGGTGGTAAGTCACCTGTATAAAGCAATGTCTGATTTAACCCTATCAGGCCGGCGTCCAATGCCCTGGGACACCGGTGACAGCCCCAGGCTTCAGCCCTGGATGGGTGAAGCCGGGGGGGGCGACCCCTTTATTGGGGGGTCCCCACTCCTCCAGGTACCCTGTCCAAGGCTGACCAGCCACGGTGCGCATGTTTCGGCCGGGGGACCTTATGTAAAAAGTTTCCGCAGGCTGTTGGAGTCCGGAGCTGGTTATGTTCAGGAGGGGGGACCCCACAACATTTTTTTTTTAAAAACACAAATTCGCACATTTCCTCAAATTTGTATATTTTCATGCCTACAAATCACACATTTTCATGACTAAAATTCGCACATTATTGCACTTATTTGCACTTTTTTGCCCGAAATACGCACCTCATTAAATATGCGAATTTGCTGCAAAAAGTATGTTTTTAAAAAGTGCGATAATGGGCGAATTTGAAAATGACTAAAAATCGCATTCTATTAAATGTCACCCCTGATGTCTTATGTTACATGGCATTTTGAGACTACTGTATGTATATAAGACACATCTCTTACAAACACTGAGTTTAAGAAACCCAGAAGCTCTGCTGTATGACTATTAAAGTACAAGAAACAAGTTAACAATAATAATAAAGCACAATTTATTCCACTAAATTGACGCATATAATACTTTACACACATTTGTAATAGTTGTCAGCTTTATAGTGATACTGGATTAAAGTTTTATTGGTTATAATATCTTACAAGAAATAATAATATTGTTTCTGAAAGGTACTGTACAGAACACAGGGATTCCAAAGTGACGAGTAAATAATTGCATTAGTGCATATGCTCAGCTTTATATGTTTTCTAAATGGATCTTCCCAATCCCTGACATGGAATTACTCTATTGAACTAATCCCAACATAATTTTAGGCAGAACTAGAATATTTTAAGCAGGGGCATAGCATAGGCAGCACAGATATTCTGGATAAGAAGGGTGCAGAGAAACTAATTTGGGGCAAACCAATCAGATTCTATCTTCTAGAAGGTGCTAAAGAAATAAGAATTAGATTCTGATTGGCTGCTAGGGGGCAACATGCCATCTTAGTAAATAAACATTATTGTGTTTTGTTTCAAATGTAGTAAGTGGGATCTAGCATTTGTCTTTGTCAAAATGTAAATGATAGGGGCCATCTACTGTACAATTGCACATGGCCTATTGTTATAATTAAGCAACATGCAGAAGTCTAGTGATGGGTTACCTGAGCTGCCAAACAACAGGTGAGGTAGAGCCTATTACCAGGGTCGGCGCCACCTCTAGGCAGCTTTAGGCATTTGCCTGGGGCACGGCCACTGGAGGGCACCACATCCCACTCACCCATTGAGTAACTCGGTGGCCCTTGCCGCATCAACTGCCACCTCCCCCCGTGGAGCGATGCGGCGCATCACCCGCAAGCCTCTTCCCTACCGTGGAGCGATGCAGCGGCGGCCACATCAACCCCCTCCCCGTGGAGCGACACAATGGAGTGGGTGAGCACCCCCGCCTGCTTGGGGCGCTCCAGTGCCTTGCACCGGCCCTGCCTATTACATATTATGCCACACACCTTTATGCCTATTACACATTATACCAGCAACCTTAATGCCTATTACATATTATGCCACATACCATAATCCCTGTTATATATTACATTACACACTGTAATGCCTCTGAAATCAAAGTAACCCCACTAGTTCTGCTTTTATACACAATAACCACTGAAGTGCCACTTACCTACAGGCTTGTTGCCAGGGTTTCCATGCTCATTACCATGTTTTCTTTTCTTATTGTCAGGGGTTCTTTCTCATTGCTGGGAGGGGAGTGTTACATGCTTGTTGCTGGGGGTGTAATATGTTACTTGCTGGCGGGGGGGGGGGGGGGGGTTTGCATGCTCAATGCCAGGTGAGGTTACATGCTCTTTGCCAGGGGCGGAGCTTACATGACCATTGTCATGGGGGGTTACATTCTCATTGCCATTGGGGTTGCATAGTCTTTGCCAAGGGGGTTACATGCTCATAGACGGGGTGTATATTCTCACAGTCAGGAAGCAGGAAGTTGCTGTTTCTGTGGGACGTTATTTGCTTCTTGCTGTGGGGTATATTACATGCTCATTGCCAGGGGTTACATACTTGTTGCTAGGGGCTTACATGCTTATTGCCAGGGGGGTTACATGCTTATTGCCAAGTGGAATTACGGTACTTATGTAGTATCTGGGCGTCCGATTTTGTGATTGTATGCCTTACCTTAAGGCATACAATCAGATGCGATGCGATTCGATGCGATTTTGCATAGGATTCAATGTTAAGAAGGTCCTGTTCATTTCCCCACTATCCAAGTGGGCATAGAGTTGATTTTATATAGCGTGGCGAGCCCGAAGCGTGGCAAACGAAGCGAGCCCCGCGAGGGGACGCATATTTCTTAAAAAGTATTCTGTGTCCCCTAGCGGGGCTCGCTACGCTCGTCACGCTTCGGGCTCGGTGGCTCGCTACGCTCGTCTCAGGTTTATATCCAACTCCATGCCCACTTGGATAGTGGGGAAAGGAAAAGGACCCCTTTTTCCCATTGAATTCTATGTTAAAATGGACTCAGACCATTTTAACATTGAATCCTATGGAAAAATCTTGACCATCGCATCGCATACGATTTGGTCGCATGCGATGCGATCCGATTTCTAAATACTACATAAGTACCGGAATTACTGACTCTGTCTCATTTGCATGCCGCTCTCCCCTGCCCAGTAGTCCTCTTGTGGCTCTTGTCCTCAGGCAGGTGCAGCAGAGTAGGGGGTAAAGTGCCAGTGGCATGCCCTCTCTCCTCCTGGGCACCCAGAGCTAGCGCTCTACTGGAGCCAACCTCTCTACACCACTGTTCATACCACCCAGGTGGCTGGAAATGACCACTTAGAGACACACACATTAGTTATTCCATCCTTGATGTCCAATGTGCTACTGCCTTACGTTGAAGTTTTTTCACTTCAAATTGCCTCCACATATTGGCCACATCCCTCTACACACATGTAGTGAGGGGGTTGACAAAGCATGCACTTTCTCCTGGCTCAAGGGCTCCACTCTGCATTTCTGCTTGAAACAAACAGTTGGCTTATTTTAATATCATGCTTTGCAGCAGTTGAGGAATGTTGCTCTTATTTTTTTTTAAAGGATAATAAACCTAATTTAGTATGAGTCATTTTGTGAAATGTGTTGCAAAATTATAAATCCTTTTGGTAGACTGCGGGGCGGCACTGAACACAAGGCACCAGGTCCCTCCATGTGTGCGCCCATTACAGGTATCTATTACACATTACAGGTAGCCCACTTTCTGTGAAACCTACCTGCAAAGCATGACACAGTCCTGCCATTTTTTGGGTCTCAGTGGCTGTGTGAAATTACGCCTCACCTGCAGTGTCTGAATCACAACCAAAAAATGGTTGTTTGCTGCCCCTCATCACACCATGGAATGCGGTCCCATCTTTCGCAATGTGACCGCAGTTCAGGGACTAGCATAAGTATTTGCAGTTCCGCAAAAATCAAAGGTACTTGTGTATTAGCATGGCAACCCATTACATAGTTAGCGTAGCATCCCTGTCAGAATCAGCATAGTGTTTGCGCGACCAGTGTAGTTAGTGTAGTCAGTCAGAAGTAGCTTAGTGTTCCCACGGCCGCTTAGCGTCCCTGTCAGAAGTAGTGTAGTGTTCTCGCAGCCAGCATAGTCAGTGTCCCTGTCAGATTCAGCATAGTGTGACTGCGGCTGTATTATTTCTGACGCTCGTTTAAGCTCTTTGTTAATTAGGAATGGCTGCAGAACCTCTCACAATGTTTAACCTGCCGCAGACAGAGGAGGAGTCTATGGCATTTTTTCAATAGCACCATTTGATGCCACTGACACAAACCTCTCTTAATGGCCACCCAATGCGCTTGAGTATGAAGGAGTTAATGTGGCAATGCCACATTAAAACGTGCCGAAAGAAGGTCAGTCTCCGTGTGACTCATTGGTTTCCAGGCTGTCATATCCCATTTCTTACCCTCATTCGTTTAATATTTTCATGGGCAGAAGAGCTCACAAGCATATCTTTTTCTGAGCGACAACTAAAGTTGTCAAACAAAACCACCATGCTGTATAATAAACTTATGCGGGAGGCCTACACCATAGATTTAATGTTGCAGCCCCAGCGCCAGATTGGCGGTCCGGGAAAATAGTTGAGGTGGACGAGAATCTCTTTGTACAGAGAAAAAGTGATGTTGGACACATGCTGCCTCGACAGTGGTTGTTTAATTCATATCCAGAGACACCGGTGTGTGTTTTGTAACGCCTGTGGACAGACGTGACGCCAGCACCCTGATGTCTGCCATCAATAAATATATAGAAACGAGGACGACTATATATTCTGATTGCTGGCGTGCATATAACACTCAACAGCTGGAGCAGCCATGGTACCACCATGCACGGGTAAACCACAGGTAAAATTTTGTTGATCCGGAGACTGGGGTTCATACCCAAAACATTGAACGCCTTTGGGGATCTTGTAAGTTGCATAACAAAAGGCAAAGGGGCACTGCGCGACAAAATCTGGACTCCTGTCTTCAGGAATATATTTGGTGAAAAACTGTTGGAGCAGAAAATGCTTCGCAGCAGATTCTATATGCCCTAACTCTGCTCCCAAAGGCTGATGAAGCAGACGACACAGATGCAGACACAACTGCGTCAACTTCAGCTTCAGTTTCTGTGAATGCAGTAACTGAAGAATAACTGTTTTATTATTTTCTTTGTCTTGTTATTTCATATTATTGTACTTTAAGTGGTTTTTTCTTCTTTATTATTCACTAAAATCCAGTTATCAGTTAACACATGTCGTCATTACTGTCTCAGATGTATGATATGGCAGGTGTGAATGTGTTCCTGAAACACCCCCACTATCCACGCCAGCCCGAAGTGTGGCAAGTGCAGCGTTATGCGTCCCCCGACCTGTTCATACCCCCACTATCCACGCCGACGTGGAGTTGACTTTATAAAGTGTGGCAAGCGCTGCACTCGCCACGCTTTGGGCTCGGTGGCTTGCTGCGCTCGCCACACTTTATAGATTCAACTCCACGCCAATGTGGATAGTGGGGGTATGAACAGGTCAGGGGGCCGCATAATGTGTCCCCTCGCCACACTTTGGGCTGGCGTGTATGGTGGGGGTTTGAAAAGGAGGCATTTGCCAGTATGTAACATGGAGCACTGGCAAATGCCTCCTTTATTGTGCATAAGACGCACTTGTGCCTGCATGCCCCTTTGTGCACGAGATGCACGTGCTATCAAACTCCCTAACCCAGTCTCCTTGAAGCGGACGCAATAATTACTGAGACGCATGAGTGTCTGGGATGCACCTGCATCTCAGACAGATGGAGCGCCTCTTCACCGGCACCCGCATGATCCCCTCTCTGCCGGTGTCTGCCAGCACAGGGGATCTGGCGCTGTGTGAGAGGCGCTCACTATGCATGCCATGGATGCTGGGGGCAGAGCCATGGATGCCGGGGACAGAGCCGGGCTGCTGCGAAATCAGTATGCTAACTACGCTAGGCAACCGTTGGGCTGTCACTACGCTAGGCAGCCATTGGGCTGCCATGGAGTCACTACGCTGATAGCGTAGCTTAGCCTATGCTGAAAACATAGTGTAGCCGGGCGCCGTGCTATTATACAAGTACCAAATCAAGATCTGCCAGTGTTGCAGATCTGCAGGGCATACTGAAGTAGCCCCATTGCTGTGTAATGTGCACTTCAAATAACAGAGACTACTAACAGTACCTAGAGTCTCTCATACTTTATTTGGCACTCAAACTGTTTTGAATCTTCTATATAAAAATATATATTGCTTCCATTCTAAAATTCTTCAAATACAGACTCAAGACTTACAGTAGCTGTTTGCTCAAGTACTTAATTAATAACACGTTATAGACTTTAAAATTCCAAATGCTTAGCTCTCTTTTCAGTACTCTGTTAATCCTTTACAGTATATGTTTATTTTGTATTGTGTGTTTTTTTAATCTGCAAATTTAAAGTAAATTTACAGCACTTTCAATTCTATTTGGAGTAAAGCACTGTTTAAATAACATTATATTAGTGTTACTATTATTAATGTTTTTTCTTTTTTACTGAAACACTAGAGTACATCAAAATCTTCAAATAAGTATTTCATATTTCGACCTACTTATAAAGCATAAATGTTTTATTTTTTAGCAAGGAATTAGGAATTTAATATAGTCATTGTAACCATGCATACAACTGGCAGAGTACCAAAAATGAGCAAAATACAATCTGTCTGTAGAATATAATCAAGTCGAGGAATGGGTAGTGGTGCAATTGTAAGCCACCCATATTGGGAAATACTGTAGAAATGTGGAGTAAATAAAAAAAAGTGAGTAGGACAAGAAGAGTATGATAATACAAAAATTAGAAATAGGATATAATGGTGTGATAATGGTATTGTCTCTGCTTATCTTTTACCTACCTGGCTGTTACAATGACCAGTGGCGCTGCTGATGGATGCCTAGATATTGTGCTGCTCAGTGAATATATATTCCCTGTGTCCCGTACATGTACATCACTCTTCCCAGGGTACATCTACTGTATACCTGTATGTGTTATGTATATCTGTACTGTCTCTGCTTATTTGTTACCTACCTGGCTGTTGCAGTGACCAGTGGCACCACTAATGGCTGCCTAGGCGATGTGCAGCTCAGCAAATATATGGTCCCCTTCTGCCATAATCTCCAGGGTACATCTATTCCTGTATGTGTTATGTATATCTGTACTGTCACTGTTTAACTGTAGCTAATTGGCTGCTATGCAGCAATCCAAATCTAATTCCTAGTATATGCAAATATACCTGGCCAATAAAGCAGATTCTTATTCTGATTATCACAAATAAAATAACTTTTATGTACAATCGTGGATGAAGGCAAATTATAGGTTTTTGCCTTATACCTGCTCTTTGCGCCCAGCTTTGCAAGTTGTCTTCCCTATTATATTTATTGTCACTTATCCTTCTAATACCAAAAATGTATTTTTTTTTATTTACTGGAAAAGTTTATGAGAGAAAAAAAATGACTTTGCGGGTGAAAATGTCATAATTCCGGGGTCCGATTGAGCCAAAATTTTGCATAGATTTTATTTTGTTAATTAGATCAAGATAGGGGTGGGAGCTAAACTTTTAGAAAGTTAAAAAATAGGGGCCATCCTATTGGTTATAGAGAATATTTTTCTGTATTTTCTTCCCAATCGTCTCCATCAAGGTTCTCCATGCAAATCTCTCTCTAAGGTATGTTCATGATGCTCTTTGGGTTCCAGATTCAGACTTCATCCTAAATAATTGAGGTAAGTTATTTGGTGGACATTTATGGAGACAGAGTGGTTCTATAGTCGAAAACAGTCTACAGTATTTTTATTTATCTCTGGTTGATTTAAATAGAAATGCCTGGTTTGGGGAAACTGGTAAAAGATACTGTTCGGAATATTACATTTGGATTGAATGTTCCCAAAGGAATTGAATATGTTGAATCAGATCAGGTCATTTTGGTCATTAAAACCTTTACTATGCAGGAGAAGAACTCCAGTAATGTGCAAGTTGAGGAAATATATGGCATATAGCTAGGAAGTATAACACTACAGGTTGGGTAGATACAGCTTTATATCTAGAACTTCATGAGAGCCAAAGAAAATAGAAGGTAGATGTGATTACCAGGCTTTCAAATTCTGTCATACACGACACAGTACCTTGGGAGAGACTGGGTCCTTTCATGCAGTTATCAAACTGCACTGAAATATCATAATGATTAAAGTGTGGTAGACCTGATACCCCTCTTTACATTAATCTCAGTAAGTTTTCTAAGCAGACTCTGGATCTTTTTTTGCACTGATAAATTAGGAGGATTTGAATGACCACCTGTCTCAAAATATTTTCCAATCATCTCAATTCATTAGATTTACAGTCTGAGCAAAGTTTATATGTACTCTTCTATTAAGTGTACAGTGTTATGGTATCCAGATATATTAGAGCTATGAGATGTACTGTATATCGTCATCTATATGTTTTATATTGTCTTCTATATGTTTTATATTGGTTTAAGGTTATTTTCATGAGCTATATGGACATTATCTCTGAAGTAAGTTTAGATGTTCTCTCCAGTCCGTGCTTTGCATATATTATTTATAATAGTTAACAAAAAAGTTTTCCCTATTTGATATGGTCCACGGGCAGATCAGGTGTAGATACCTTGACTTAATAGAGACAGACATTAATATATGATATACAGTACTGTATAATACAGAGACTGAAGTCTGTTAATCATGGACTAGTGCTGTTCGGGAACAGTTAGCTTTTGGCACCATTTAAATTTGTTTCTATTATGTATTTATTTACAGTGAAGGTACTATAATCATGTTCAACTATTCATATTCAACGAGGGCGTGTCCCAGCGATTCTGGGATTGGTGTTGCCACACAGGTGCTGGTGTCTTCACAACACATATAAGGTATGTACTTTTGGTTCATTCGTGTGTTCTGTTTCCTGATGACGGGTTACAATTAAAACCCGAAAGCTTGAATATCGTCTGCAGCATCTTTCATATGATGTGGCATGAGAGAAACACCTGGCTGATTCTGCTTATGCACCTGTTTCTGGTACTATACGCTCCCTCCTCTTTTCAATATCACTACATCAAACACTGCAGCAGTATAGAAGTAAGTAGGTACTTATGTAATATCTGGGCTCCCGTTTTTCTTATGAGACCGCGTCCGGTCGCCACGCTTCAGGCACGGTGGCTCACTGCGCTCGCCACACTATATAAAATCAATTCCATGCGTAGTTGGATAGTAGGGGTATGAAAAAATGGGGTGCATTTAACATGGGAGCCAAGATAATACATAAGTACCAGTAAGTATATTGTTTGATTTAGTTTGGGGACTAGTGACCACACACCACCCTTCTCAATATATACATTTCAGGTCCCAATAATCCATTATAAGAAGATACAAAAACTATTATGGGAGACTGATATGGCTGATGTATCAAGACTATGAAACCCCTTCAGAGGTGAAGGGTACTCGTGTGCAGACTCCATGCAGCCCCTCCTCCCATCTGCAAAAAAATAACCTCTAGCATTGTGTGATATAGTAGTCTACTGTGCATTGCTCCGGAAACATGGTACCCACTATGTTCCCAGTACCTACAGAAATTTGTAATGCATATGTGCATATTGTACTTTCACAATGATGTGATGGTATATAAGGGCTTTTTCTGAGTTGGAAACACAAAAAGCAATTCATTTTGTATCTGTAATATACCATGTTGCAATGCATGGGGTTCAAATACTCAGGGCCATGAGAGGTATGCCGGGCCCTGGAAACATTTAGGAGGTGTGGCCTAATTGTGGAGGGCGCAGCCACCTCCCATGATTAGGCCATGCCCACAAAATGTTTAGGGGGGTGAAAAAACACAAAGTTGAGTGGGGGTGTTATTGCCCCCACCCCCCCCCCTCAGCAGCACATGTGCTGTGCTGACAGCAGGCTCAGCATGAGCTCTCACGCTGTCAGTGAGATGCTGATGCTGAGCCTGCTACCAGCACATCACATGCTGTAGGTGTGTGCTGCTGCTGCCTGGGAGGGAGAAAAGGGGGGGGGGGGTCAGATTAGGGCCCCTGTCGTGCACCTCCAGCAAGCCCGGGCCCGGGCAATTAGTACCCGCTCCACTGGCGCATGCAGGTGGGTTTCTGAGTACTTTTTAAAAAACAACACTCCCGACAAACCCTAATTTTATATACAGAAAGGCTCTATCCTTAAAAAATAAACTCACAAAAAGTGCATTGACAACAAATCCAAGGAACCCTATAAGAAGCAAAGGCTTCTATAGATGCGGAAATTGTCAAGGATGTAAAGAAATAAAAAGTAACATCACAAAATATGAGGAACGAAATGGACAGAGATATACGATAGACCAATTTATGACGTGCCACACGACTAATGTGGTATATCTGATCGAATGCAGTTGCAACCTCATATATATATAGGGAGAACAAGTAGGGCACTAAAAACAAGACTAAGGGCAGTATTCAATGAGAAAAATTTGCCGTGTTTTATGGCGAGTTTGTGCTTTTCTCGTGTTGGACGGAGAATTTTGGTCTCAAAAAGCGAACAACCCTATTCAACGTGCACTTCTCGCCGTCTTTCTAAGTGATTTTCGCCGTGTCTCTCCGTGTAGCAATTCTCCATCTTTTCATGGAGAAGTGGAAAGTGAACTATTAAAATAAAAGATTTTTTGTTTTAATTTTGGTGTAAAAAAATCAGGAATTTTATTCTGTGAAGGGGCATGCTATTTTTATTCATGTGTTTATAGTACATTAATATATATTTTAATTTAAAAAATATATATATATATTTTTTTTTTACACAGAGCAGCCAGCAGGGGGCCGGGAGCCGAGCCACTCATTAGATATTCATATATTCACTGCACCCGATCATTACATATGCATGATCGGGAGCAGTGAATATATCCGGTCCCCTGCTGGCTCTGGGGGGGGCAGCTTGAGCTGCCTGGGTCCCAGGGAGCACTCCTCCCCTCCACAAAAGTTCTGGGGCAGGCAGGGAGACTTCAATATCCCTGCCTGCCACCATCCCACGGCTCCCTGCCGCGGTCGCTCATCCGCTGCAGGGGTTAAGATTCGCCGCGAGGGGCAACTCGCCCCTCCGACATTGAATACAGGGAGAACGAGTGGCAGCCAGCCCTCCAGAACACAGCGAGTGTGCAGCGAATCCTAAACAGGATTCGCTGCACACGGCGATATTTGACATTGAATACTTGCCTAAGTGAGCACGTAACAAATATTAAGAAAGGCCTTACAACGCATTCCCTATCAAACCATTTTAAGGAACAGCATAATTGCCAAACAAGTCAAATCACAAAGTTCATGGCCATATAAGTGATAAAGAACACATGGCGTAATAGAAATGAAGAGTCCATGTTGGCAAAAGCTGAAATGAGATGGATTTTTAAATTGAAAAATCTTATGCCAAAAGGCCTGAACTCTGATTTTGAAATTAAGTGGTTCTTATAACATTTTATTTTTTATATTTAAAAATATTTTAAAAGGATAACTTTGCCTATGCACTTCCTACACTTTCCTTTCCTTAGCACTTTATCATAAATGCACCTTTTTAAAGAACTTTATATGATTACTTAATATATAGTTTTTTTAGAATAATATCCATGTCATAAAGGGATTTTATGGTATAAGAGCATCTATTCTAAACATATTTCATTTTCAGCTTATAGGTTCTGATAAACCTACACCAGAGGTCCATCTGGGTAGGCATAAGAATCACACTGAGAGACTATCAATGAAAATCATTTTATCTGATGACCTGACTTAAAAGATAAGCAATAAGGAGATGCGTTCCAGCTGACATATAAATACAAAAGTGTTAAAGATGGAGGTGCGTTCCACTACAACAGACAGGACGATACAGGAAGTAAGATGGACCCCCTCATCAATGCCAAACTTCCACCGCAATTTGAATGCGCTCCACAGCCTATAGAAGGAGCGTTTCAAAGACGGAGCCAGGACTTCTGGGTGTGCGCATCGCATCGTTCCACATTGAGAGCGCTGCATTCCACAGCCTGTGGAAGGAAAATTTCAAAGAGTGAGCAAGGACTTACGGGGGTGCGATGCACTCCACACTGAGAGCAGTGAAAGCAGCATGAGTGCCACTTACAAGTGCTGTATGTGGAGTAGTCTGGGGTAACTTGGATAAGCTCATGGGGGCACCCGCCCAAGTATTCTGCTATTCAGCGAGTGCTGGACATTGTATAAATAGTATATATGTGTGTGTGTACTATATATATATATAGTATATATGTATATATTCTCATTGTTAATGGAACATCGACAGCCACCCGTATCATCTTTTTGTCATGCTTTCCTGACCGCAGCAGTGAATAATCACTGTGTACATGCGCACAGCATCTACTCACAGCAAGACAGAGGGATAGGGGACATGCCAGCAGCTCACAGAGCACTGGGCATGCCCCCACAGTGACTGCAAAGATGGACGGGGTTGCAGCATTGCCGAAAAGCCACGCCTCCTTTTACCATGGCCACAGGAGTGCACAGTCGAAACCCCAAATCCTGCGTTTGCCCCTGTGCTCCCCCCTCTCAGTGGCAATGCAAATACTGGATGCTTTTGCATGTAGCCAGAAAATACTGGACTGATTAATTGTTGCATTGAAAAATAGATTTAATTTGGACACAGTGGCACATACAGGGTGGTGGTGGTGTGGGAAGGGCTGTAAAGAGCCTGTCTGGGCACAGGTATTTCTCTGGGGGCATGTCTTAATCACAGGAGGTGTGGCCATGCACCTTTATAATAAAATACAGAAAAAGTAATACCATACTTGCCTACCTGACCCTCTCCATGAGGGAGAAAATGCTCTGTTCCTGGACTTCCATGGTAAGTCCTGGTAATTTATGATTGCCATCACCTGTGGGGAACTAGGTAATTGATAAGGAAGGTGTTTTACCACAGGTGATGGCAATCATGCATTACCAGAGAAGTCCAGGAACAGAGCATTTTCTCCCTCATGGAGAGGGTCAGGTAGGCAAGTATGAGTAATACTTTAGGTGCCTCCCTGGATATGCTGGGTTGAGTAGAAGAGCTGCTGCATCTCCTGCTTCCAGATAATGTGAGAGGACTAGGGCCCTCCTCCATCAGGCCTAGGCCTGGTTAAATAGTTGCCCACCCGTAGCGCCCCTGGGAGTGGGGGAGGTCTGTTTACCCAGAAACCCAGTCTGAGAGACTAAATATTTAGGTACTTGTTTCCTAGCACGGCCACATATCTTATGGATCGTGTACCTTTAGTTAAGGTACACGATCCATACGATGGACCCGATTTTCTTTGAAATCAGGTCCATTTGGCCGGCTAGGACAAAATATCGGGGGCATCGCGTCGGTCGGGACCGTTAACAATGGTCCCGACGCGACCGACGCGATGCCCGCGATTTCCCCATAGGCTTCAATGTTAAAAAATATTTTAACATTGAAATCGTGTCGGGAAAGGTAAAATATCGGGGGCATCGCGTCGGTCGGGACCATTAACATAGGTCCCGACGCGATGCCCCCGATTTTTACATAGGCTTCAATGTTAAAAGATTTTTTAACATTGAAATCCTGAAAAAATGTGAAAAATGTGAAATGGGCCAATATGACCCATTTCACATTTTAGATGTCCCCGTCGTCACCCCACGATAGACGCCAACCCGAAGCGTGGCGAGCGCAGCGAGCCCGCGAGGGGCGGCGGTGCGCGTCCTCCGACCTTTTCATTCCCCTACTATCCACTAGGGCGTGGAGTGAGAATAGAATAGTGTTGCGAGCGCAGCGAGCCACCGAGCCCAAAGCGTGGCGAGCGCAGCGAGCCCCGCGAGGGGACGCGGATACCTTCACAGTTATACGCGTCCCCTCGCGGGCTTCACAGGTGTCCGTGGCGACGCGGACACCTGTGAAGTCCGCGAAGGGACGCGTTTACCTGTGAAGGTATCCGCGTCCCCTCGCGGGGCACGCTGCGCTCGCCACGCTTCGGGCTCGGTGGCTCGCTGCGCTCGCCAGACTATTCTATTCTCAACTCCACGCCGACGTGGATAGTAGGGGAATGAAAAGGTCGGAGGACGCGCACCGCCGCCCCTCGCGGGCTCGCTGCGCTCGCCACGCTTCGGGTTGGCGTCTATCGTGGGGTGGGGTGTACGCCGTGACATTTGGGGGGGTTGGGAATATTTTACATTAAATCCAATGTAAAATCGGGTCCCAGGGACCCGATTTACATTTAATTAAAAAAAAAAATCGGGTCCAAAATCGGTCGGTCGCGACGATCGCATCGCATGCGACCAAATCGCATGCGATGCGATCGACCCGATTTTTCCGACACGACCACCCCGATGTAAATCGGTGTGGCCGTGCTAGGAAACAAGTACCAATATTTATTTCAGCTTAGTCTCTGCTGTGGAACACCTAGGTGTTCGATCTGATCTTCAAACTCTGATTGGCAAAGCTCTCTGCAGTGAGTGAGGTGGCTGGTGGAGCTTACTCCCCATGTGGTGTGGAGTTCAGCAATGAGTCTGAACCTCATATACCTAAAGCCCCTGCTAAAAATCTGGCATCCTTTACCATTTTAAACCTCTCTGCACATTTTCCATCTGTCCAAATGCAATGCAACAAGTTTGTGAGTGACTTGTTCATTTTTGCTTTGCTCCAATGTAGAATAAATCCCATAGTCTCTTACAATGTGCCAGATCATACATGGAATATGTCAGAACGGCAAGCATGTCTATTGGGTAATATGCAAAAAAACAAACTTAAAAACCTGTAAAAAAATCTGCAGGCATAATAATTATTGAAAGAAGAATAATTTACCAGATAAATACCTGCACATATTTCTCGATAATTAAACATTTTTACAAAAACACGACTATTGCTGGATATCCACTTTGGGAAGAACCTAATCTTCGTTAGTATTCATACAAATCTCTACTTTAAGATTTCACAAACTTCAGCGCATATAATGTATGCTCAAAATAAATGAAAAGTTCAAAGGCTGTTTGTTTGCATTAATTACTACTTGCCTGGAATAATCTAAAATTTTGCTTGAATAATAAAGGTCAGCACTAGAGAGAATTGACAGAATAGTTATTTATCTAGTATAGCAACTTAATATTTTTTGTTTAGTAATTTGCATAACGACAGTTAAATTGGTCCATGCTTGTTAACAGCATTGGTCTCCAATCACACTCTGTTGTTTTTTTTCTACAAGAGTGCTAAATGGTTTAACACCATTAGAGATTAAATTAATTTCCAGCAATCCTATACAATTATTTTTAAACCTATTCAAATTGTAACCTATAAACTAGAAAGGAATACGCAGCACATTTACATTTTGCTACATCCTACAAACTAATGTAAATTTATCCAATAAAAATGACTGACAAGGTCGTTCTAAGACATTTTGTTTTACGATTTAACTTCTGCATTAAATATTAGTGTACGATGTATAAACATTGGCTCTGTCATATAGCAATATATATTATAAAGGTGTACAGTAGTTGTGATAGGGATATATATTTTCCTTACAGTAGTTTATATATTCAAGGTCGTTGGAAGTCTGCATGAAAATAAAGATTGAAAACAATACAAAAACAATAAAATACTGTCGTGCTGTATAAGAAAAAATAAATAAAAATAAAATATATATATAGAAGGGTACTGTCCAGCGCTTTAAACCTTAGTGATTCTGATCTGCTCGTTAAAAAGTCCCAGATATAAGTTCCTATTTAGGAAAGTGAGTCCATCCACAAAACACAAATCCTGTGTGACAAGTGGCTGCTTTGTTCTCCGATGAAACGTTGTGTCATCTCAGAATGTTTACTAGAAAATGGATGAGAAACAGCGCTCTCTAGTGTAATAAGTGGGTATTAACACTTGTAAATATAAGTAATGTGCGTACCGTGTTCAATGTGCTCATCAAGTGAATCTTTAAAACAGGGGACTCATGGTTTACCAGGCTGTTACCCGGACTGCAAATCTGGACACACTCCAGTCCACGAGTACCAATATGTGATCCCAACACATGTGCTGTGTGTTGCACAACATAGGAATGGAAAAAACTCTTAACGTGACCCTCTGCAGAGAACACAGGTTCTTATCTTTACAATATACTGTAGGTTGTGTTTAAAAGCTCCACATTGGCAATGTGGAGCTTTTGAATACAGCCTTTATTGTAAAGAACCTGTGTGGAGTGCCTTCATTTGGAGAATGTATATATATATATATATATATATATATATATATATATATATATATATATATATATATACATACAGATTTCAAATCCGCGCAAAGTCAGCTACTATGACTTTGAAGAGTGGGTCCGTCTCCAAATAAGTGGTGCAGCTCAACTTCACAAAAGGCTTGTCTCAGCCTCGAAACTATGTGCATGTAGAAGAAGAAAAGATAAGATCCCAGTGTGCTGTGTGATACGGTGACCTCTATGCTGATTGTTCTTTATTAAGATATATGTGAGATATTGCATTGTTTAAGTAAATTTGTCTTAAATTTACTCACGTGTGCGCTCCTTCTTATCTTCTTATATATATACTAGGTGATTCATCACGCCCTACGGGCGCTCTTCACACCATCGTAAGGGGCTCCGCCCCCTTAACATGTGAATGCCTTTATGTGGGTGTGGGTGTACTGCAGGATGGAGAGGGGCGGGTAGCGTGTTTCCGCAGGTAGATGCGGTGTGCTATATGTGGTGAAAGGGTAGGTGCTGTGGGTGGGTGGGTGAGGGTCGGGTGCAAGCGTGCTTGGGAGTGTTGTGGGTGGGGGAGTGGTGGATGCGGGGATACTGTGGGCACACACACACACTTTATCTTACTGTCCCCTCCACTCACACTCTTCTAAAACATGCTATCCTCTCCCAGCTGATTTCCTGCTGCAGTGGCTAGGTCCATATAGCTCCGCCCCCTTAGTCACCTGTAACTCCGCCCCTCATCCATCCATAGCTCCGCCCCCAACTGCCCGTATCTCTGCCACATTACAGGACTGAGTGAGGGGGGGGGGGATTGGTGGTGTGAAATGAGGTTGTTCTAGCTGCTGTCGTTGCTGCTGCCTCCCGGATACAGTGACAGGCTGAGGCTCAGCAGCAGCACACAACCTCCGTGAACTGCATTCTCAGTGTCACAACACACTGCCTTACTCTGCCGCCCTTACAACGCTGCCTGCTCCTGACCTGATCATCCCCACTGCCTGGCAAACTGACTCAAAGAACCGCGGGAGGAGTTGCGGTGGCCGCACATGTGCAGCAGCCCTCCCGCGGCCATCCTGGAGGGTGTTGTGCGGTGGCAGCAGGTCCTGGAGGCCTGCTTGTGCTCGGGGACAGCAGGTCGTGGAGCGAGGCTGGGGGGGCGTGGTGTGTAGGCATGGGGCGGGGTTTGGCTGAGGATGAGTGGGCATGGGAAGTGTTGGGAGGTTGTGTGTAGGAAGGGATGCGTTGGGGGGGGGTGCGGTGTGTAGCCGGTGGGGCGGGCTTTGGGCGGGCTTTGGGCAGTCATGGGGAGTGGCGGCCGAGAAGGGGGCGGATAGTGTGGGAGCTGCTGTGTAGGACGGAGGGCAAGGAGGGGGGGTGTGTAGGTGTGTAGAACGGAAGAGGCCAGGTTTTGCATTGTGGCTAACGGTGGACGGGCCTGTCAATCACCCGTGGAAGCCCGCCCACCTTTACCTACACTGATTGTGAGTGACGGATCTGGCTAAATATATAAGAGATATAAGATATAAGAGGCACCCCGGCATTTGTTGCAATTATCTCGAGTGCCAAACAACTTCGATTATATATATATATATATATATATATATATATATATATATATATAAAAGAACAAATAACGGTGCGCGAATAGTCAATACATTGAAAAAGGTCTCTGCCAATAAGAGCTCAATCACATAGGTTTCCACTCAGGGTCAAATTCCGAATATCAGAGGGAAACATATACTAATGAACAATATTGTCCGTTCATATAGATTGCACTCAGTTCTTTTGGAAAACCGGCTGCTCCGTCCTTAACCCACGAGGGGTGTCCTGTATCCCACAGTCAAACAAATCTACAATAGACAAAACGGGCGCTCCATAGTGCGATTATCAGATGTATAAAAAGTATTTATTTTTAAAAAGATATCCATCACAAAGGTCAGGGTGACGTACCACATGTGGCGGTATATAATCACCGCAGAAGATAAAACATAAAATCGGTGCACAGCACCGGGTTACCACTGCTGGAGCGGTCACTCTCGCCCGGGCTCCACAGTCTGAACGTCGCTAGGCCACGCCCCTACGCGTTTCGTCACGTTGGACTTCGTCAGATCTTAATAAAGGTGCAATTTTTAAAGGGGCTTAAAAACAATAATAGTATAACATTCTTAAATTAAATAGAAGTTTTACAAGTGGTGTGCGTCTATATAATTTATTGCCAGTATGCCGGGTTTCAGGACTATGATGTCTTCAATAGTAGAAAACAGTCAACATGGGTTTATAGGGAGGTTAACTAGACAATGGAGAGGACCGCTACATACACAAAAGAGGAAGTAAAGTTTGTATAGCGGTTACCAAGGGAGTATGGGGGTTATTATGGTTGATTCAGTCGCATGCAAATTCGCACCCTTACAAGTCAACCAGAACCCGCCATGCAAATAGTTGTACGCCCTTTCCCCTCACAGCGTGTGTTCACACGCAGGACCTGCAAATGGATGTTTAACATAAACATCCATTCACAGCTTGTGGGTGAACACCTACATCATTCGATGGTCGCCGACATCCAGTGATGGCAGCTACCTGCCCCCGGCACCAACGGCCCCATGCTTCTCCATGCCCTTACACAACCAGCAAACTCACATGCGCAGAAATTTCAATCATCAGTCCCCATGCTATGAACGCTGGCTGCGAATGGACCAGAATAAGGTCCTATATTCCAGTATTCTAGTGCAAGCTACAGAAGAAAACTGAGGGAACAATTCATGATCGATCCTTGCACTCATCTGTAGCACCAGTACGCCAAGATGACCCATCTCTTTCATGCTGATCCATTGGTTAACTAGACAATGGAGCGGATGGCTACAGACAAAAAGGAAATAAAGCTTGCATAGTTTTAACATGGGAGTATGTCCTAGTATTTTAGTGCAAGCTACAGTACAGGAGAAAACAGAGGGGACGATTCACCATCACTCGTTGCGCTCATCTGTAGTGACAGCACATATTTTTATAATCCAGGGGTGGCCGGATAGCCCATGCCTGTAGAAGGGGGACCTCATAGTTGTGAAGGGGAAACCCTTCTATTTGTGATTGCCTCTCCAAGAACCTGGCCTGGGATGATTAGTTATGGTGGCTGGATGCTTTGGCCACAGGACCCATCTAGTGAAGCCTGGTGCAGATTCTAAAAATATGGGGGGGGGAGGGGAGCAATACACTTTTTAAAACCCTGTATTTTTAGAACCAGGGCTGGCTCAAAAAGCCCAGTGCTGATTATGAGGTGAACCTCCATCATTTAAAAAAAAAATTCAAGAATAGAATAGGGGGATAAAAATAGGGGCGACAAGCAGTAGTAAGACCACGTGACTAAGAAAATAATAATCAATTAAGTTTTAGTATTTTCATGATGTGACAATACAATCTTATGATAGGAAAAAATCTGCCTATTACTGAGATAAGTCTGTAATGCATAATGTTTTGGCAAGCCTGTACAAAAAGTCTTGCATGAGTGAGAATTGGCCACTCTAACCAGTTAAGGGAGGTGAGTGCTCCACAACCACAAACTATTTTGCCTGATTAGAGGATGAGTGGAAATATGCTACTGGTTATCATGCTGTTATGCTTGTCTGAGCCAAATTGACACTAAGGGGTAAATTTAGTAATGCTTTTAAAAATGAAGTGGTCATGTTGGCCATAGCAACCATACAAATTATGTGTATCATTTTTTTGGATGCAATAGAGAAATGAGAGACAGAATTATTGGGTGTGGATCAGTTGGTCATTAGGTCACAGTCATTAGGTTAACACCATTAGGTTGACATGCATTTAGGTCAACATGTGTCTAGGTTGACATGCAGGAAGGTCGACATGGGTTAGGTCAACAGTCAAAGGGTCGACATGTTTTTTTTTTTTACCCAATTATCAACAAAGTTGACATGGACACAGGTTAAAGTGCACTGCGTCCACTCGCCATTCTTTGGGCTCGGTGCCTTGCTATGCTTCAGGCACACTATTTTATTCTCCCACCATGCCCTATTCGATGGTAGGGCATGAAATACCGCCTGTTGGCACATGGCTCAAAAAACCTAACCCATGTTGACCTAACCCATGTCGACCTAGACTCAGGTCCACCTTCCTACATGTCGACCTAAGGACTGTCTAACAACTTGCTTGTGACCCAATTACCTTATCCTGAGTTATCTGATTGGTAGCTTTTGACAACAACACCTCTTTTCTTTTTAGAAGCTTAAGTAAATTTACCCCTTGGTGTTTATAACTTCTATTCACAATTCAGCAATTTTACCTTTCTTGTGTTGTTTTCCAATCAAAATTATGTCCTGTATGGCAGTGACGTGCAGTCAGGGGAGGCAGGGGAGGCAGTGCCTCCCCTGTCATTAATGATAAACATAATAAAAAATACAACGAAAATACTTATGACACATATTATGTGTCATAAGTATATGCTTTATATCATCTTATTAATTTTTACACCGTCAATTTTTTTTTATATATTGGTTTTGGAGGCATTGGGAGCCGTGCCTCCGGCTATCAATGTTCAGGTCCCAGAAACAGGGGGCAGGCAGGGGGCGGGGCCAAGCAGCAGGCTTCAAAATGCCATTGAAAAAACCTGTATAGGCGGCACCTATAGCGGTGCCTCAGTGACAGGGGGTGCTTGTCCTGTCACTGAGGCAGCTATGATTGGTCTCACTCTGCTGCCTGTCAAGCGCAGCAGAAGCAGCCCAGCTGCAACCTCCGCACCGCCCCTCCCTTCCCCACACTGCGTGTGCAAGAACCTCCGCACCAACTCCCCCTCCCCTTCCCTACTCGGCGGCTGCACAGACCCAAATTCCGTCTCCCCCCTCATCTGGCGGGTGAAAGCGCTCCTTCCCCACCCGGATCTCTGCACCCCAACCCCCCTTCCTGCATGTCGGCATACACAGCTCAACCCCGTGGGCGCCTCTGCAGTGCTGTGTGTTCCGAGCACATGGCCGCTGTCAGCTGACAGTTACATGCCAAAGGGACATCCAGCAGGAGAACCCAGGAGCCCTGTCCGGAGCCTGAGGGTAAGTGGCAGCCCCAGGGCAGGAACTGGGCAGTCGGGTGAAAGCCAGAGACTGGAGGGCAGTAGGGGTAATACAGGTGCCGGGGGCCACCTGTCTGGGAGTTGGATATACCGTCTGCCACTTTGAGATCCAGGGGGCAGACAATGGGAATATGTGTAAGGTCATTATCAATATCTGTGTAAGAGCAATTTTAATAATGTGGGGCAATGTAAACACCATTATGTGTATATGGGAATTTAAAAATGTGTGTAGGCCATTATTTGTCATTATGTGTATAAGTGCATAATAATGTGGTGCATATATGTACGGGGCCTTATGTGTATATGGGCATTAATCATGTAAGACATATGTGTAAGGTGCATTATGTGTATAAGGGCATACTGTAAGTAATGTGGGGCATATACTGTATGTACAGGGCTTTATATGGGCATTGATCATATGGGGCATATGTGTAAGGTGCATTACGTATAGAAGGGCATAAATAATGTGGGGCATATGTGTAAAAGGCCTTATGTGTATATGGGCATTAGTCATGTAGGGCATATGTGTAAGGTGTATTATGTGTATAAGGGCATAAATAATGTGTAGCAAACAGTTTGTGTATTGGGGAATTATTTGAATCAGTGGATAAAGAAGGTGTGGCATAATTTGCAAAAGGGCATTACTAAGGTGTGCCATATGTGTAACGGGCTTTACCGTGTGGCAATATGTGTAAATGGTGTATTACTGTTGCGTACGGCGTATAAGGGTACCATTATGGAGGTTGAGGCTGCTATGGCGCCCTTGATTTTTACTGGACTCGCCGCTCCCCTGCACCAAGTCATTCTGCTGCCAGTGCCTCACCAATCACTGACCTCACCGCACGTCTCTGCTGTATGGTCTATGACTCATTCTATTATGTTGGGATCCCATTAGTGCCAAATGTGAAAAAAGTGAAGTCCAAACAGCAGTGAGGTTCTTTCTTATGTCTCACAATGGGTGTGGATTGAAAGGTCTACAGTGTCTAAGTAGACAGTCAATAGGGCTACAAAAAAATTTGACAGAGAATACTGTAGGTCGACACATAGACAAGGTCAATATGCACTAGGTATGTCAAACTTTTTCATGAGTCAACATATTGCACATTGAACTTTTTGTCAGTGTTGACCTAGTGCATGTCAACATTTGGCTTGTCTCAACTTTTTGCATGACCTTTTGGTGTCAACTTACTGACTGTCTACTAGGCATTGTAAACCTTTCAACTGTTTCCCTTTACAACTCTCTTCTTCACCTTCTTTACACTTGATTTCATCTATCTTGCCTAAACTTCAGAAAAGCGAACTTTGAATTATTCAGGGAAGCTCTAACAGGAATTGGGTGGGAAACGGTTATGGAGGGAAAAAATGCAGAGGAAATGTGGGATACTCTAAAAACGGTGCTTGATTCACTAACTATTAAATACATTCCTAAAGTAAATAAAGGTAACTTCAATAAAAAAAGCCACCATGGTTGGACAAAAAAGTAAGGTCAGCTATCAACCATAAAACAAGAACATTTAAATTCTATAAAAATAACTTGAATGAGGAGGCGTTCGCAAAATACAAAGAATCAAATAAAACTTGTAAAGGGGTAATCAAAGCAGCTAAAAGATTATATGAAGAGTGCATAGCCACTGAAAGCAAAACCAACCCAAAGAAGTTTTTTAAATACATAAATAGTAAATGTTTAATTAAGGAAAACATAGGCCCACTAACCGATACTAGTGGAAAAAGTGTTACCGAGGACAAGGGAAAAGCAAAACTGTTAAATGAGTTCTTCTCATCAGTATTTACTAAGGGAGAGCAGACTGTGGAACAAACATTTACCACAAACGGGACAAATAAGCCAGTTCTCATTGTGGATTTCACGCCGGAGGAAATAGTACTCAGGCTAAGCAAACTCAAAACAAATAAATCACCAGGGCCAGATGGGATTCATCCGAGGGTATTAATGGAATTAAGGGATGAACTAGCTCCCCCCCTACATTATATCTTTAGCAAGTCACTATCGTCAGGTATAGTACCAAAAGATTGGAGAATAGCAGAGGTAGTGCCAACATTCAAAAAAGGAAGATCCCGCTAATTACAGACCCGTTAGTTTAACATCAATTTTGGGTAAACTATTTAAAGGATTTTTAAGGGATGGTATCCAGGAATATTTAGACCATCACCATCTACTCAGTACTAACCAACATGGGTTCGTGAAAAATCGTTCATGCCAAACTAATCTACTAGGGTTCTATGAAGAGGTTAGGAAAAACCTCGATAATGGAAATGCTGTAGATGTGATTTTCCTAGATTTCCCTAAAGCATTTGATACTGTCCCACACAAGAGATTGATTAATAAAATGGAGAACCTAGGATTGGGTGAAAATATCTGCAGATGGGTAGGGAATTAGCTATGTAATAGAGAACAAAGAGTGGTTGTGAATGGTGCCATATCAGATACGATACCGGTACTAAGTGGAGTGCCCCGGGGTTTGGTTTTGGGCCCCATTCTGTTTAACATTTTTATTAACGATATTGGGATAGGGTTACTCAGCAATGTATCCATCTTTGCGGACGATACAAAACTTAGCAAAGTCATCAAATCATCAGAAGATGTCACCATGCTTCAAAATGATCTTGCAATTCTAGATGAGTGGGCAAAAAAATGGAAGATGAGGTTCAATGTAGATAAATGTAAGGTTATGCACCTTGGGAGACACAACCAGTGTGCAAGTTACAACCTTAGCGGAGAGGAACTTGGTAATTCCATACTTGAAAAGGATCTAGGAGTCCAAATAGACAGCAAACTGGGATGTAGTGCCCATTGTAATGTAGCAACAAAAAAAGGCCAACAAAATTCTGGCATGTATTAAGAGGGGAATGGAAACTAGGGACTCAAGGGTAATTATGCCACTGTATAAAGCATTGGTGAGACCTCACCTCGAGTACGGAGTGCAGTTCTGGGCCCCACACTATAAAAAAGACATCATAGAATTAGAAAAAATCCAAAGGCGAGCAACAAAGCTTATTAGGGGAATGGAGAATTTAAGCTACGAGGAGAGATTAAGCAATTTGGGACTTTTTACATTGGAATAGAGACGTTTAAGGGGGGACATGCTCAACATGTACAAATATATCAAGGGCCAATATAAGGAACTGTCACACACCCTCTTTTCTACTAGAAAGGAATCTAGGACACGAGGGCATGAGTATAGACTAGAAGAAAAAAGATTTCATTCAGCTAGTAGAAAGAATTTCTTTACGGTCAGAACAGTCAAACTCTGGAACTCTCTTCCCAGAGAGGTGGTAACGGCTGGCTCATTAAATGCGTTCAAGGCAAAGTTGGACAAACATTTACTGGATAAAAACATCCATGGGTACAAATAAGAAATATAATCTGTCTGTAAAATATCAGAACCTACCAAATCATCAATAGATATCTATACCAGGTTGAACTAGATGGACGCAAGTCTTTTTTCAGCCTTACCTACTATGTAACTATGTAACACATATACGTAGCGTGTAGTCTACATTTTTGAGGACCTTTTATTCGTCTTTCATCAGGACATATTACAATACGACAATAAAAATAAAGTTTAAATAAATGACCAAACACCCAGATAGACTTGTGTTTCCTGCTAAAAGCTCAATTAATGATGGCACAGTGTGCGTCCCCGCCAAACCACCCAGGGGGCTTCAGAAATGTGCAGCAGGCCATCACCATAATTACTATAGAATACAATAACAAAAACAGCAAGAACATTAATAACACTATAGCAAAAGAGCAAACATATATGGATGCTTAAAAAACACTAAATACTATGTGTGCATGTGTGTGTCTCAAGCCTGTCTACTCCTGCCTTATACTCTGTCATACCCCTCCCTCTCAGCTATTCTGACCTCAAACTCCCCAAAATTCTGCTATGGGGCCCACAAAGGTCTAGTTATGCCTCTGGTTCCAACCTATCCCTCTTTGGTAATATATCTCATTTGTGTATTTTCCTGCTTTGCCCAGGTAAAGAGGTAAACCAGGAAATGTGCAAGGCTATTGTAATGCAAAACAAACACACCCCCCCCCCCCCCGTCGCCTACCATGGCCCCGTGCCTTACTTTCCGCTGTCCTTCAGTGCCAGGGACCGGCAGCCGGCTCCCCTCCTGGCTTCTGCTGAAATGAACCATCATAAAATGTCCGCCCCCATAGAGCAGACAGTTCTCTGGAACTGTCTGCTCTATGGGACATTTTGGTATGGTCCGTTTTTCATACCAGCAGAAGCCAGTAGGGGTGTCGGTTGCAGGTCCCCGGGACTGGTGGGGGGTTTGTTATCTGTAATGAGGGGGGGGGGGCTGCCGAAATTTTCAGTGGGGGGACGCGGTTTTTATAGTTACGCAACTGGATTATCTTAATGTCAAACTAGTAAAAAACTGACAGTGAAGGGATGCGTGAAATATACTTCTAACAGTTAAGGTACATTATTGTTCAGATCAGAGTGTTCCAAATGCTCATGAAAACAATAAAGGTCAAAGGTGAAATTAATATACTGTTTATCTGTTATCTCCGTGTTATAAAAACCGTCATTTCTACTACAAAATAAGATATTTAATACCTAGTCTCTGGTCAATACAGCTCCAGGTAACAGTAATTCTGCATTTAACATTGCATTGTCAGACAACTGGCATATCTGATATATTAAGTAAGTGCTTGATATATTGCTTGCTAGAGGCTTTGCTCCTGGAACAGATTTAGGAAGTCACGGTAGTCACACAATGCATGAGATATGCATAGTTACATTTGACACTTTTAATCGACACATTTATAGCCTAGGCTAACAGGAACATTATTTCTCTTGAATGACATTGTACATCAAATCACAGCCTATATTTGGATCTACAGTGGCTGCGCTGCATACTGACTACAGTGTCAAAGCTCACTGTTACAGTAAGTATGAAAAGAAAAGGCTGTGTATAGGCTGCAATCTTAACCCTAAAACACATACTACATAATAAAATAGTAAAATACCCTAAAGAAGCTTGATATTACTGCCTGCAAAAATTATTTATGTGTTCTAGGGTTAAGGATTTCCAGCTATACAAAATATTTGTATGTTTAAACATTCAATATATGGAATTCTTTATGTTTCCAGGGGTACAGAGTGTGCTGCCATTTAGACCAATTTGCCTGGGCTCAGTGGATGTACAGCAGTGGTGTCAAACTGTTATGGAATAGCACGTCCCAGCATGTCCTGCCACAGTTTTAGCAATCCATTATCTAAAATGGATTTTTAGATAATGGATTGCTAAAACTGTGGCAGGGCATGGTTGGATGTGTAGTTCCACAACAACTGGATGGCCATGAGTTTGACACCACTGATGTACAGTATACAGGGCCGGCTCTACCACTAGGCAGCTTTAGGCAGCTGCCTAGGGTGCCCGGATCTGGGGGGCGCCATAAAGTCTACAAATCAAAAAATCAAGGATGACTATGAGGATCCTTGTTGTCCTTAATGCAGGTGGTGGCTGTGGAACTTCTAAGACCTCTATATTTTCCCTTGAGTCATACTTCCTACATTGCTGCCCCCTCCTCCTTGTACTCTGTTGTGTGTGGCAAAGGGGAGAGTGCAGAGGACATCCAGGGATTGGAGGACCACATGATTTAAAAAAAAAATTGGGGGGGGGGGGGGAGGGGGGTAGGTAGGGGGAGTAAGTTGAACTTTTGCCTAGGGTGCTGAGAAGCCTTACACCGGCCTTGACAGTATACCTTATAAGAAACTTGGCTTGGCCTGATATGTTGGTTAGTCGGCGAATGCTGTGATTTTGTAACAGATGTCAACACAGGTAAAATGCATAACTACTGTATTTTTGGTACTTGTTTCCTAGCACGGCGTGCGTCGTAGGTGATCGCATACCTTAAGTTAAGGTATGCGATGGACGCGACTGACGCGATTTTAGGGCTATTTTTAGCCTTTTCCCCGACAATTAAAAAATCGTGTCCATCGTATGCCTTAAGTTAAGGCATGTGATGCGACCGATGTGATGGATGCGATTTTACATAGGGAACAATGTTAAATGGGCCAATGGACCCGATTTTTCATTGTATACCACCCTTAGGGGTATTTTACATGACAAATGCCCCTCATTGTTAACGCCACCCCGAAGCATGGCGAGCAGTGGCGGTACGCGTCCTCTGACCTTTTCATACCTACACTATCCACATCGGCGTGGAGCTGATCTTATATAGTGTGGCGAGTGGAGCGAGCCACCGAGCCAAAAGTGTGGCGAGCGCAATACCTGTCAAGTAATGCGCGTCCCCTCGCGGGGCTCACTGCGCTCACCACGCTTCGGGCTCGGTGGCTCGCTGCACTCGCCACACTATATAAAATCAACTCCACGCCGACGTGGATAGTGTGGGTATGAAAAGGTCAGAGGACGCGTACCGCCGCCCCTCGCTGACTCGCCGCGCTCGCCACGCTTCAGGTTGGTGTTGATCGTGGGGTGGCGTTAACAATGGGGGGGCATTTGACCCATCAGGGTTGGGAAACAATAAAAATTGGGGTCTGGGGGCCATTTAACATTGGGGCCAATGTAAAATCGTGTCTCAGGGACCATTTTACATTGATTCCAATTTAAAAATCGCGTCGATCGCATCACATGCGATTTGGTTGCATGCGATGCGATCGTCGCAATTTCAGGGGGGGGTCCCGATGGATACAATATTTATCGCTGGCGCCGTGCTAGGTAACAAGTACCCTATTTTTACTTGATTTCAGAATGGTGCATATCTCATATCACAGTTTTACATGAAAACTGACTAATATATATCAAATGAGTTGCAAAGTGAATGGAACATTTAGTCAAGACATTGGCAAGGTTAGAAATAATGATTTTTATTTGAAATAATTACTTTGTCCTTCAAACTTTGCTTTTGTCAAAGAATGCTCCTTTTGCAGCAATTACAAAATTGCAGACCTTTGGCATTCACGCTGTTAATTTGTTGAGGTAATTTGAAGAAATTTCACCCCATGCTTCCTGAAGCACATCCCACAAGTTGGATTGGCTTGATGGTCAAGCTACTCCCACAACAGCTCAATGGGGTTGAGATCAGGTGTCTGCACTGGCCATTCTATTACAGACAGAATACCTGCAGCCTGCTTCTTCCATAAATAGCTATTGCACAGTTTGGAGGTGTGCTTTGGAGGAGGAAATTGGCTACCATCAAGCACTGTCCACAGGGTATGGCATGGCGTTGCAAAAAGGGATTGATAGCATTCCTTATACAAAAATAATTTTTACCTTGTACAAATTTCCAACTTTTCCAGCCCCAAAGCAGCTCCAGATCATCACATTACCTCCACCATGCTTGAAGGATGGCATCTGGCTCTCTTCCAGCATCTTTTAACTTGTTCTGCGTATCACAAATGTTCTTCTGTGTGATCCAAACACCTCAAACTTTAGTTGGTCTGTCCATTTAATGAAGCTGTCAGTTGAGGACCTATGAGGTGTCTCAAACTAGAGACTCTAATTTGCTGTTCTCTGAAGGGCATAGTACACACCGTTGTAGGAAGTGTTCAGTTTCTTTGCAATTTCTTGAATGGAATAGCTTATATTTTGAAGAACTAGAATTGACTGTCGAGTTTCACATGAAAGTTCTCTATTTCTGTCCGTTTGGGGAGAATAAAAGAACCCACAAATGTGATGCTCCAGAAACTCAACTAGCTCAAAGGAAGGCCAGTTCTATAGCTTCTCTAAGGAGCAAACCCATTTTCAGCTGTGCTAACAGAATTGCACAAATGTTTTCTAATCATCCATCAGTCTTCTAACGGAATCATCCATATGGTTGAATCTACATAGGCCCTTATTCTTCTTTACTCGCAAAGGCAAATTCCTACTCAAATGGACAAAACCATGTGCACTGCAGGTGGGGCAGATGTAACTTGTGTAGAGATAATTCGATTTGGGTGGGGTTTTACTTCAAAGTGAGAACTATAGTGCATAAAGCAGCCAGTATTTTCGCTGCACATAAACAAAATAACACCCAAATCTAACTCTCTCTGCACATGTTACATCTGCTCCCACCCCACCTGCAGTGCACATGGTTTTGTTAATTTGAGAAGGAATTTGCCTTTGTGAGTGAACCAGAATAAGGCTTAGAAATGATCTGTTACTTGACATTTGGTTACACATGGCCCTTATTCAGATCTAATCGCAGTACAAATTTATTCTCAAATTGGGCAAAACCATGTGCACTGCAGGGGGGGGGGCAGATGTAACGTGCAGAGAGAGTTAAATTTGGGTGCGGTGTGTTGAAACTCAAATCTAAATTGCACTGTAAAAATAATGCAGCCAGTATTTACCCTGCACAGAAACAAAATAACTCACACCAAATTTTCTCTCTCTGCACATCTTACATCTGCCCCACCTGCAGTGCACATGGGTTTTGTCCATTTTGAGAACAAATTTTTACTGCGATCAGATCTGAATAAGGGCAGGGCCGGCGCCACCACTAGGCAGCTTTAGGCATTTTCCTGGGGCATTGGCCAGTTGAGGGTGGCACCTGGGAGAAGCCACTCCCCCCCTCAGTTGAGTCTGGTGAACGGCGCCGGAAACTCCCCTCCATCCCCTGGAACCTGAGCAGGTCAGCGGCAGGTTAGCTGTGGGGCTGCCGCACGCTGCGCCGGAAACTCCCCCCCCTCCCTCCCCTGGAACCTGGAGCAGGTCAGCGGCAATTGACTGGTGGGGCTGCCGCACCCCCCTTCCCCTGTGCAGGTGAGTGGTGCCGCAACCCCCCTCCCTCCCCTGGAACATGCAGGTTATGGCCGCAGACACCCCCCAATGTAGCGTCGCCTGCACCCAGAATCCCCCCAGCAGGTGGAGCAGCAGGGCTCCCCCCACCTGGGGTGCTCGCATTCCTTATACCGGCCCTGAATAAGGGCCATGGTGTTTGGGAGGTTATGCACTGTAATGTAAGGTTGGCCAAAAGCTACAATTGGGTGCTTACTGATCTCACACCACCTGTGAGTAGCGCATAGCTACATTTTATTTTACAAAGAATATTTCTGGATATCTCAGAAATTATAGGGATGGAAATTCATCATGAGCATATCAGCTCCTCTGTGTATGTTTACCAAAGTATTGCTGCTGGTGAAAATCCGCAAGTTTACAGATGACAGCATTTTGTGTATAAAATCTCATTTATGTTTGCAAACTGATCTGCCCAACGCTGAATATATTGATTTTCTAAATGTATCAAAGCAATGTATCCTGAGGCGCTTTCCTTGTCATTGTGTTACAGTTAATGTACTGTTTGTTTCTGATACAGTAAAAAAGTCCTATTGCCACTGATAAGCCCCGTACACACGGGGGCAATATATCGCTGAGCGATATATCACTCAGTGTCCCGTTTGCATCAGCCACCAGCAGTGTAAATCAGCTGGTCGAAGGAGCATGTTCCTGCGACCAGCGATTACTACGGGGGAGAAAAAGGGAGCGTGCACCCGGCAATATATCGCCGGTGCACACTCCCATCGCGGGCAATATGGTCGCTCAGCGACCATATTGCCAGCAATATTACACAAAATCGCCCCCATGTGTACACAGCCATAAGGTCCATTTTCACTTCTCCTAAATTAGTAAACTGATTACCATCAAAGAATACATTAGTTTTACTGGTGGTAACCTTGTCTGCAGTAAGACCTTTGCATGAGGAAACTTATGTTTAGTAAGGATTGCTAAAACACAAAATTGGCATAATATATCTTAAGCTTTGTACACACAGAGCAATATGATCGCTGGCAATATATTGCTCAGCAATCATATTGCTCAGTGTCCCGTTTTCATCAACGACCATAGATGGTCGTTGAGGAAAATGACACACTGACGGGAGAAGAGGCAGGGGAAGTCGCTGGTCGGAGGAGCATGCTCCTCCGACCACCGACCATTAGGGGGCTGAAAATGGAAGTGCACATCCAGCGATTTATCGCCGGTGCACACTCCAATAGCTTATCCAACGATAAGTGACCGTGTGTACACAGCTTAAGACATTTAAAAAAAAAAAAACAGGACAGTCCTTTACAAGGCAAAAACATTCATTTGTTAATGATTGTTGCTTTAAAAATATGTCCAAGATTGTCCGGAATCCTGCACTTTTCGGACCCTATTACATTTCCCTCTATGTCAGTGGTCGCCAACCCGTCGCTCGCGAGCTATCGGTAGCTCGCCTGAGCGAAACGGGTGGCTCGACCACTGCTGCCTGCCCTGCCCGGTCCGCCCGCCCGTTGTTGAAGCTGGCTTGCGGCGCTATAGCCGCCGCTATAGCCGCCGCCTTGCCCCGCTGTAGTACGCGGGGACCAGAGGAGACAGCACACAGGCGCTAGAAGTCATATTTGACCTCTAGCGTCTGACAGGGAGCACCGCGCTAAGCGCTCCCGGCACTTCCGGGTAACGCTGCAGCAGCGCAGCTCTGTGTTCCCGATCATAGGCTAGAAGTCAAATATGACTTCTAGCATGGTGTGGGGCTGTGGGGGGAGGAACGGCAATTGCCAGCAGGGTGATGATGGAGCTGAGCTCCGAACGCACCAGCAGCCAGCAGCAATGACTAATTTATTATGCCCATGTGAAGACGGGCATAGTGGAGGGGGCAAGCAGTGACCCCCTTGTCAATGAGCATTAACCCCTGGCAACAAAAATGAAACCCTGACAGCAAGCAGGTAATTTACATTTTTTTATTAGAAGCCTTACTGTGGGACATTGTGTGCAATATGTGTAATGGGCATCATTTGTGTGGCACATGTTTAATGAGCATCAAGGTGTGGGGCATATGTATAAAGGAGCTTCACGTTGTGGGTCATAGGCATAATCGGCATCACGGTGTGTGGCATATGTATAATGGTGCATCACGGTGTGTGTCATATGTATAATGGTGCATCACGGTGTGTGGCATATGTATAATGGTGCATCACGGTGTGGCATATGTATAATGGTGCATCACGGTGTGTGGCATATGTATAATGGAGCATCACGGTGTGGCATATGTATAATGGAGCATCACGGTGTGGGGCATATGTATAATGGAGCATCACGGTGTGTGGCATATGTATAATGGGCATCACAGTGTGTGGCATATGTATAATGGAGCATCACGGTGTGTGGCATATGTATAATGGTGCATCACGGTGTGTGGCATATGTATAATGGTGCATCACGGTGTGGCATATGTATAATGGTGCATCACGGTGTGTGGCATATGTATAATGGAGCATCACGGTGTGGCATATGTATAATGGAGCATCACGGTGTGGGGCATATGTATAATGGAGCATCACGGTGTGTGGCATATGTATAATGGGCATCACAGTGTGTGGCATATGTATAATGGAGCATCACGGTGTGTGGCATATGTATAATGGAGCATCACGGTGTGTGGCATATGTATAATGGAGTATCACGGTGTGGCATATGTATAATGGAGTATCACGTGTGTGGCATATGTATAATGGGCATCACAGTGTGTGGCATATGTATAATGGAGCGTCACGGTGTGTGGCATATGTATAATGGAGTATCACGGTGTGGGACATATGTATAATGGAGCATCACGGTGTGTGGCATATGTATAATGGAGTATCACTGTGGGATATGTATAATGGTGCATCACGGTGTGGGGCATTTGTATAACGGAGTATCACGTTGTTGGGCATATGTATAATGGGCATCGTGTGTGTGGAAAAAATGGGGGATGTAGCCTCGCAGGAGTTCCACGGTAGCTGATGACTCTTCTCCTCTGCCTCCAGTGTTGGGAGGTATGTTTTGGGGCATTGCAGTGTGTGGCATAATGTGTCAGGGGCATTACAGTTTGTGGCATTATGTGTAAAGGGCATTTTTTGGGATATTATGCAGATTTTTTATTTTTTTTTACTTTAGTAGCTCTTCGGGCGGTTTATTTTGTCGCGAGTAGCTCCCGACCCAAAAAAGGTTGGAGACCACTGCTCTATGTGATCTATAAAGAATGATTTAACACCTGATTCAGGGGTCAGAGTGTCTGCATATAATTACAGCTGGATGGTACTACACCACTATCAACAAAGTCAATTTGTGGAAGGTGGCTCTGCTTGAAATTACCAAAGGGAGATAGATAAATACAGCCTAGAGCAGTGTTTCCCAAACTCGTTCCTCCAGCACACCCAATGGGTGAAATTTAATAGAATGAGAGATTCAGAAAGTGAGAAAGTAAGACATCAGTTTTTTTTTTAAAGCGGCAATCATTTACACTGTGAAACCAGTTTAATTTTGCAGTGAAAATGATTGCCGGTTTAAAAAAACCTGGAGATTTGTTACCAAATCTCTCACTTTCTGAATCTCTTCCTATTAAATTTAACCCATAAAGTCATGTTTTCCAGGTCAACTAGCAGGTGCACAAATGTACCCATTACTCTGAGCTAATTATTTCACTCATTATTCTGTGAGGAGACCTGGAAAATGTACACTGTTGGGGGTCCTTGAGGATGCAGTTTGGGAACTACTGGCCTAGCAGATGGAATGATAAAAAAAAATCTAGGATAAACCTCTTGTAACTGAGTTTTCACAATATAAATGCTTTTTTTAAATGATACAATGTACCAACTGCAGCAATGTTTTAATCAAGTTAAATGCAAAAAACCTTTGTACTAATAAACTGTTTTTTTTATAGTTTTTGCACATATAAATGTAGCCATTATTGACTTTTTTTACAAGATGGATACGTAAAGCATATATACTGATTTGAGCCTATACAACAAAAGCTGATTGGTAAAACCTCTGGGATATACCTTCGTGCTTTAAGTCAAAAGGAGTAAATAAAACAAAAGTTCTTCATAGTCTGTTTTCCTTAAACAAAGATACAGGAAGCACAGAGAATAAAATGAGAAAACAAATGATGGCACTGCAGGTGTTCTTACCTCCCTTTCTTAAAATACTCACCAGACTGAAGAGAGAATTAGATTTGGGTGGGGTGTTACTTCAAAGTGAGATCTATATTGCACTGTAAAAATAAAGCAGTCAGTATTTTCCCTGCACAGAAACAAAATGACTCACCCAAATCTAATTCTCTCTGCACCTGTTACATCTGCCCCACTGCAGTGCACATGGTTTTGTCCATCTAAGAAGGATTTTGTCAGAAAGAATGAACCAAAATAAGGCCCTGATTTATTTATATGGCCTCACAGTGAGTGTGGTGCCCAGTTTCTTCTCCCATGTTGTAATCAGCACTCTTCTAAGTTCCAATTGGTGAAACTGAGGATGGCACTGCATTTTTTAAATGAAGATCTTGGCATGGCAGAATCAATGAAGACAATTATAAAATTAATGAGTATTTAGTATATGACCAGAATAAAAAAATCTGAGTATTGTATGTTACATACAAATCAGTAATAATAACACATTAGTACAAAGTAGATATCTAGCTCTTGACAAATAAATATAAATGCATATATATCTCCATTGACATATCTGGTGTGCAGGATACAGGAATGTATTAAAGTGGCGTACACTGTAGATAAAATGTCAATCAATAGCAGAGATATAGTATGGTGCGGTGACTAATTATCCATCAATTTCAGTCTTGCTCAGGTGCTCCTAGGCTGATAAGCTTATATTCCATAGATGTGCAGTCCTATTTGTCGCTCCTCTGGTGTCCAGGTTATTGTGCTGCTCCCTGGAGAGGAGACAGCAGATACTGCGCTTATGCGGCTGCTGCAATCTCTAAATGTAAATTGCCCAGTCCCATGTGGACTGGATAATATGTTGCCAGGACAACCACGGAGATGCAGCTGAACCCCAACCTCTCACCAGTTTTGTGTCTTCAGGGAAGATTTATCAAAGAGTGATTCAATTTTTTTCCTACAGCAACATCCTTTGTGACCATGACAATAAGGTAAGGGGCATGGGGGTATAGAAAATTAAAATTAAAAAAGGAGGCACACGTGACAAAGTGCATTTATATGCATGTATTCATTTTATGAAAAGTATATGATATTCATTTCAATACAAATATTTATACAAATGTATTTTGCATTCCTCCTATAATAATGATATACTTCTGCTTAAGTCTATATGGAAATATAAATCAAGTAATGAATGGAGTACTATACCGTAAGCTAGTCAGTAAGCAACCAGCCAATGAGGAGAGATTAGGAAGTCCTGCTGGTCATCATTATCAACATTGCACCAGCCCTCTAAGAGACAGAGGCGTAACTATAGCACCGTTCCCCCGCGGCCGCGGGGGGGCGCTGTGCATGTGTGGGCGCCGGGGGGCTGTGGTGCTATAGTTAGCCCCCTCCCGTCTGCCCATCTGCCACCCGCCAATCCGCCGCAGGCAGCCTTACCTGACTTCACTGGTCCCGTCCCGGCTCCCTTGCTGGCTTCATTCTTCTGCTAGTGAGACGGACCACAATAAAATGTCCGCCCCATATAGCAGATAGTTCTCTGAAACTGTCTGCTGTATGGGGGCGGACATTTTGTGTTGGTCCGTCTCACTAGCAGAAGAATGAAGCCAGCAAGGGAGCCGGGACGGGACCAGCAAGACAGGTAAGGCTGCGGGGGGTGCGGCGGGGGGTGCCCCCATTAACGGCGGGGGGGTGCCCAATTCATAGTTACGCCACTGCTAAGAGATATATCTCCTCTAACGTGTACATGTGTCTGTGTTCAGGTTTAGTCCAGATGCATTATGGGTGCACGTATGTGTACAGAACTTTAGGCCTGATTCAGACCTGAAACTCAGCAGCGTAAACACACTGCAAAGCAAATGGGTGAGCGATGCCTGCCTCCCCGATGAGTGCCTGCCTCCCCTCGCCACCTAATTCCCTTAGTAGCATGCGAGGAGATGTGTAAATTAAGACATCCCCCTCGCATGTGGCCGTTAGCAGGAGAAATCATTTGATTGTCATTCACCATTGAATAATTTCTCCTACCTTCAGTAATAAAAGTAAGTCTAAACTGACTTTTATTGCAGCCACTATCTGCGGAAAAGGGGGCGGGCACTGACGCCATGTGACATGTGATGTCAGTCGCCTGCCCCATGCAGGCATTACCACGCCTGCATTCCCAGGTGAATGCCCAGCATTTTCACTGGGACGCACATAAAACACTGGGCGTTCCCCTGCTGCCGCACCCTGCAGCCCCTATTGCTCCCTTACCCGTGTGAACGCCTCAGTGAGTTTGATACTTGCCGAAGGCGTTCACACAGGAGTCTGCACATGTGCAAATACGTGCACGCGCAGACCCCCCACTATCGGAACGGGGACAAATACATCCCCTTCCGATCGGGTCTGAATTAGGCTCTTTGTTTCTTCTACAATAAAAAAGCACTCCTTCCATTAATCTCTATGTACCTAGGTAAAAAAGTATGCCATTGTGATTCCATTTGCCCCAGAGACAGTATTTAATATCATTTTCACTTGATTTGAAATACTCATCATGCTGTAGGCTATTTTACTAATCACCATGTGGTATGGATGAGGGTGTCTCAATGCTGGCTGCATTAATCTGGAGCTGGTGTTTAAACGGATTTATCTGTAAGTTATATTCTCGTTTTCTAATGAACTTTGTTCATTAATTTCCTAAATACATTATGAATAGAACTGTATAATAAATAAGCTCAAGAACATGTTTGTCCAGTTTTATTTAAAGGTTGTACATCTGTAGCTTCCAAATATAGTGATAGATGGATAGCGGCACTCCAAATACTAGAAGAATAAGTCACAACAAGGTGCTGTTAAACCAACATTTCAAACGCATTACACATTACTCATAATATATATATATCTATATATATATGGGGTTTTTAAAACCACTTTGCGCTGCTAGTGGATATGTTATGTAGGAATACCACCGGACAGAATGATACTGGACACACTGTTCAATATATGAATTGTTTACAGAAAAAATATATATCAGAAATACACAAAATACACCTTCAATTTATACAATAATATACAGTAATAAAAATACCTATATGGCCATATATGGGTCACGTTTGCAAACTTTTAAAAGTGAAAACTCCGGAGTACATCAATATTGAGGATTAGTTGCAGTCATTAATGGCAGTTGAATGCATAAGCAGGAGGGGAAGGGAGAGGGGTGGAAAGGGATTGAGGCAGATAAGCCAGCAGCACAGTCAAACGTAGCTCAGTCAGATAAAGCTCAAATAGCGGGTTAATATGAGTTAGTATGATGTCATAAATATGACACTAATAGCGAGTAATGTGTATCTCACGCTCCGTAGATGGAATTGAGGGGGTATGTGTGGCGGGGAGCTTTCGATGGTTGCTGGCTCAACCCAACCACAATGTAGAGATGATGTGGGGAGCTGTTAGGTTTGTAGAGCTCTACCCAGAGTCCAATGACTGACGGAGGTATCCTGATGTTACGCGATGTGAGCGGCTGGAGTAGAAGCCGAATGGCGGGAGGAGGACCTCGACCGCTGACTTGTAGTCACTCGCTGCAGCCAGATGACGGTGGATCGGATGTTTTCAAAGACCGCGGCAGACCAGCTCGTGCAGTAGGCGATGGGGAGGGGAAACAGGGAGGTTTGCAGACGTGACATGACCAGTGACGTCGACGCGTTTCGTCTCAAGGGGCGGAGACTTTTTCAAGACGGATCCTGGTGAATACACATTAGCTTGTATGTATCATACTTAATATATATTTTTTTTAACAGCGCCAGAATAATTGTGCAATACGGGTTGGCCATCCCCCTCATATATATATATATGGCAAATACATGTATGGTTTTTATACCTTAAAACCAGTGGTGTAACTATACATTTTCTCCCCCTGCCAAAAAGTTTGTGCCCCCCCCCCCCCCAGGCTTCTCTCCAGAGTGTGACGTTATGACATCACATGCATAACGGAGAAGCTGAAGCAGAAGAGAGGAAGAGAGACCAGCATACACTGCTGCTTCCCTTGGCTCTGACGCATCCCAGGCAGCCCTAGCACGACCATCCACCCACCCATCCTGTACACAGTAGCCAATAGCTGGCTCTGTGTACAGTCAATTGAATCAGTGGGGGAATTTGTCATCTCTGCCATGGCCGGCGCCTACACAGATCCTGCTGCTGCTTGCTCCCCCAAGCGGCTGCTGGTGCTGCCTTACATTAGTTACGCCACTGCTTAAAACCAATGACAAGACATGCCCAAGAGTCGGCCACTTCTGGGTAGGACAAATTGGGGATATCAGCATGTAAACTTCATGACACATCGACACCGCGATGGGCTGCCATGTCACTGATGTGTTGCAATTTCCATGGCTTCCCAGTTTTCCATATAACAGCCTTGCATCACCCTGGAAACATAACAAGTGATATTGTCACCCTGATTTAAAAAAAAAATCATTAGTCATTCCCCTAGAACTTCCACAATGTAGTGATCACAGAGTTATCAAAAACATTACTATATTTTTCAGAGTTAATGTGACAACGCCAATCCACTGCATAACACCACCACCTGCTTGCTTTACTATAGGTACTGTATACTCTGGCATCAGAACTTCTTCTGGCAAAAGCCAAACCCCAACTCATCCATTTGATCTGAAAAATGGAAATCATGATTCATCACTAATAATATTGCCATTTTACCGTTGTCCAGTTTTTGTGCTATTGACACCATCACAAGTGCTTGGCTGCATAATATCCACGTGACTGTGCTTACTTATAAGGGGTTACTCTGTCTTCACAGAACTCGTGTGCAATGAAATCCTTGGGTCAACTCTTGTTTGTCAGCTCCCTGGTAAGCACTGCCTGGTCCCCGGGTTGCAATTTTGTGGGTCTACCAGGGTGGTTTGTATTCCTGCAATGACTGTTCTTCTATGCATTAACAAAAGACAGCTATCATCCTAATATCTGCATATAAGTTTTTCATACTCACACTGTATCTTCAATCGAGCAGCCTAATATGATCTCCTTTTCAAACTGGGATAGCTACTTATGGCAAGCAATTCCTTAGCAAATGATCCAATCAGTGCCCATCTACTTATTATATACTTTATCAAACATGTTTGCTGCAGGAACACACTATTTGACTTGTGCAGGGGTGTCCAGTCACTGTTTCTACATACTGTGGTGTACTGTATATCTCTTTGTCATGTATCTGTTTGTATATCTCTTTGTCATTTATCCTTAATGATCAATGCATACTAATGTAACAATTACTAAAATATACAACCACTTCTATGGTTCCTCTTCAGTCCATTTTATTATTTGATTATTTTGGCTGCCAAAATAAGCATTAGCACATATTTTTTCAAGCAGTAAAATGCACTCTAACGTTTATACCGTGGGCTCAAATCCCAAACTGACAATTATACCCTATACGTTACCCAGGAGTACTGGGTACTCCTGGGTACACACTGGAGTAACATTAGGCTGATCTGTAATGACAAACTGCATTCATCACATACTGTGTATGGGGGATTGTGTGCTCATGCGGCATCTTCAAATGATGTTTGATGTTCTGTACATCAAACTTAAAGATACCATTAGAGTGCTTGTTTATGCTTATGAAAGATGGGATATTATTGTTCCATCCTTTATAAAAACTATTTCACTGTGTACAGAGAATCTGGTTTTAAGGGCATTTGTTTCGATCTCCGAATGAATCCCTAGAGAAATGGGTATCCAGTCAATAGATCTACAATGTCTAGGTTCACAGTCAAAAGGATCACAACTATTGGTCTACAGTCAAAGGTTGATATGGTCAAAAGTTCAACATGGTCAAAAGATTGATGAGAAAAAGGTCAACATGAGATTTTTCATGCTTTTTTTGTCAAAATAAAAAGTTAGATTAGAATAGTGTGCCAAGCTCAGCATGGACACTAAAAATATGAAATACAAGATGTATTTACACACAATATGCATTACTAATCCACCCATACACTATGCGACTTCTCCTACCAGATAAGTTGCATCCAATTCCCCTTGAACCGCCAGGACCCTCCTGCCAGGAGGATTGCATGTGATACATTGCATGCAGAAGAGCTGCATCTGATGTATCGCATGCGATCCCCGCTCCCTGCCGTCGGAAGGGGGTCTGATCCAGAGATCCTACATGCAGCACATATGATCTCTGAGGCCAATCCAATACGCACAGGCCGCACATCAGTTTGGACATCAGACACATGCTATTTGGTCCAATTTCACCCAATTTCTTGGCCCGATCTGCCGGAATTGGGTGAAATTAAGCCCAGATCGCATAGTGTATGGGGGCATTTACAATACGTTACTCCTCTTGTATTGTTTTGTCTACACTGGTTTGCTGCTCTGACCAATTTTAAAGTTAGGTAAAATAAATTAAATAATATCACAATGATTGCAAACACACAGCTTTGATGCCTGTTTAGTAACTTCTGCTTCCAGTGCAGCAACTGTTGTTTGGTTTCCTATAGATCACAAATTGTATGGTCATGGAAAGGAAATATGTTAAGGAACAAGACTAATATTGAGCTCACTTTATTTTGATTCATGCCTTTACGTAGAGTAAATGCATGGATTCCTCTTACCTGCAATCAGCCAGAACTGTTTATTAAGTTGTCCCACATTTACATTATAAAAGTATTGGCTTAAGCTAGGTTATTTCATCTTTACAAGGGCTTGACAATGGCTCTATGCTATGCTGTTATAGTTCCCATAATAAATGTATAATTCTACAAACAAATATCAGGAGGCCAACCACTTTATCTTTTGCTAATCTAGTTTTCTTTGGAGTGATAGATCCAAATATACCTTTTTTTGTTAAATTCCTTTCCTAAATGGAATATTTTATAGCACGGATGTTTTTGATGACATGATTGGTTCTGTAGAACAAAATTCATTTTTTGTTCTTTGTTTTAATGGCTCTCTGTGAAGATGCAGTATTTTCTATTTAAGCCTACTATATCTTTTACTAAGCTACACTTGACAAACACACTGGAAATAATTCTTCCTTGGCTAATAGTCAGCCGGCAGCCATCCATCCATCTAAAATCAATGTGCTGCAGAACAGTGATGCAACCTCTCTCCACTCTTCATGTCTAAAGGATATCATTACTATACTGCTGCTCAATCTTCATGACCAGCCTTTGTAATGCAACAGTACTGTATTCATCGAAACACATATATTGTTCATGTTTACAAGTGATTAGCAAAATACATACTGTATGTATTTCTTATGTATACTTCGGACAGAGAAATAAAATGATGGCTGTCTAACATAATCCCACTGAATCTCAATATCAACTACTGAGGATATTGTTCTGCTATTTTCTGAATCTGTTTGTAATCTGATTCTAAAATCAGTTCCAATATTGTTTCAAAAACAAAGAATGTCAAAGTAAAAATATGCCTTAAATGCAAAATTCTACATTAGTTGTGACTTGGTATTGTCTTTGGTGTATTTATATAGGGTGCACAGAGGGGTAAACGCCACACATGCCGCACTCATTTTTTAGTGAGCACAGCAAATTAGAAATGATCCTGATATGAAGCTTTTGTTTAGGATCTAAAAGATAAACTGTAAAATATGTATTTGGAGAGATATTATTATTATTATTATTATTATTATTATAATTTTATTTATATGGCGCCACAAGTGTTTCGCAGTGCCGTACAAAGGAACAATACAGGGAGACAAAGCTTGGCATAACATTAAATAAATAACAAAAATACAGTACAAATAAAGAGCGCCACAGATCAATACACATTACAGCTTAAATGTAAGTAGTGAGGACTCAATCAACATACAACTAGAGGCTTGATGCCAATGATGGAGATGAGTATGCGGACAAAGATGGTCACTGAGTATAGGAGAGCTGTGAGTGAAATGTGAAGAGAAGAGGGCTTTGACAACAGGAGGGAAGAGGGCCCTACTCGGAGGAGCTTACAATCTAGTAGGAAGGGGAGACAGACAGATTACAAGAGGTGCAAGTGGTGGTGGTTAGATAGCAGGATGTAAACAGGCAAGGGGTCGGAGAACCAGCTGGTTTATGCAGTGGAAGGGTATGCTTTGATGAATAGGTGAGTTTTCAGTGCCTGTTTGAAGCAAGGAAGCTTCCTTGTCCTGCTGTTACTCTGCAACTGCTGTTGACAAAGGCCGGGTCACGGCCGAAACGTCGACTGGGACTGCGGTCCTACACATGATGTGGTGATGTATTAAACTACTATTTTTTCACTATTCCATTGTCTGGTGAGTGCCCTGATTGGACCCTCAGGGGCCCGTCATATGCTATATTAAAGGAGCACATGCTGCTGCCATAAGGAGCACCCCTTTTACCAAGAGCTGGCTTGGAGTGCGGTTACACTGTGATTATATATATATATATATAATTCAAAAGCGGAGTCACTCACCAGTCTTTCTGTCAGTCAAATGAATTTAATCAGGCAACATGGCGAAATTCAGGTGTGCTTTGGGAATTGATGTTTTGGTCCTGGGACCTTTGTCAAGAGAACATATGAATAACAATGCCTCTCTATTTAGAAATGACCCAGAAGTATTGTGCACAATCACATAGAATAAATCATCTGTATGGGATGCTTAACTAAACATGCAGTACCAACTTATAGTACCAACAGCATTTAGCATAATATCTAATTATATACCTGCTACAGTGATGTCTACCTGCTACAATTAAATACCTGCTACAGCGATGACTCAGTCCTTTGTACAAAGCATTAGGACAATGATCAGGCCATGGACCACATCTTGGAACGCACGCTGGGAAGTTGGAGAGAATGTGCATCACCAGAACATCACTTTCTGTCAGCGGGGGCTCTGAGGGAGCATAGAAACCTGGAAATTATGCACGTGATGTGGAAGCCATATTGGAGCGCATCAGTTTGTGCATGACAAACTAATAGGGCAACCACTAAACAGATATTAATTACATACTAAGAAGCGGTCATTGTAGCGCATCAAACTGCACATGTCATGGCAATGGAACGATCAGTATCTAGAATGCGAAGTTAATTACTGGGCAATGAGGGAAGAAAATAATGCATGTATCCTATAGTAATTTCGAAAGATTAGTGCATTTATCCTGTGGGTCATATCCATTCACAAATGTTTGGACCAACCATATATTAATCTACAATTATTTCATGAAAAGGTGCATAAAACTGTGATAAATAAAAATGACAGACTTAAAGTTCTCAATGTGAATAAATAAAAATAAAAAAACATCTATATAATAAGTTGAAGAGTGTGTGTGTTTGTGTGTGTGTGTTTGTTGCATTGCGGGCACACCGTGGCACTCAGAGCTGCCACATTCGACAACAAGGGACCTCTTGACCTAGTGGTGTGCACCTCATAAATTTCACTTAGAAATGTAAAAAACACCAAGGTTCAAATTGCCTTAATTGATGATCTGGAAAAAAGATTGACGATCTGGAAAACCAAACACAAAGGAACAACACCACACCTGATTGCTGTCATTGAGTATAGCTGTGTACACAAGGTGCAAAATATTGCCAGTGTCCAGTATTCATCAGTCACTGAACAGGAGACTCTGCCAGGGAGAGGGAAACGCCTTGACAAACACTTGCGTGTTGTCCTCAGGCCCAGGAGCTTGAGGACAACACGCAAGTGTTGAAACGTTGCTGTATTTACTCACTAAAAAGAATAATTTTTGCTTACGCTGGAGTGCTGCATCTTCTTTCATATATATATATATATATATATATATATATATATATATATATATATATATATATATATATATATATATATATATATATATATATATATAGGATCCGTTGGGACCGGCACTCCCAGTTGCTAGTATGAAACCACTTAGGCCCTGGTGCCTTCCTAATAGCGTGGAAGCATGTGCATAGGGACGAAGCAGGCGGCACTCAGAGACGGTCTTAACGGTGAAACCTCAACAGGTTTATTAGCAGTGCGGCAACGTTTCGGGGTTGACCCCCTTTCTCAAGCCAAAAAACAACAAGTCTTGTTGTTTTTTGGCTTGAGAAAGGGGGTCAACCCCGAAACGTTGCCGCACTGCTAATAAACCTGTTGAGGTTTCACCGTAAAGACCGTCTCTGAGTGCCGCCTGCTTCGTCCCTATATATATATATATATATATATATATATATATATATATATATAGGAGTAGGCAAAGAAGCAGACAGCGGCACTCTGGGAATTTTCAAAAACGTATATTAGTGCAAAAATAGCATACCAACGTTTCGGGGCATAAGGTACCCCTTTGTCAAGGTGAACAGTGCAGTAACAAAAACAAAGTGCAGTGTGCTTACCTAAATACAAAGTGTAACTGAAGAGGACGAATCACGCCGTTTGGCATGCTGGAGCCATGAACCCGGAAGTGAACTCTGGCAGGAAGTGCCTGTCGGTGGATATCCTGTCCGGGAGGTGTGGGCTGGAGTGCAAGCATCTCCATGGTAACCGGCTTTCACAGGGGTCTGGGGGTGGCTTAGAAGAACACCCGGCGTGATTGGTCCATTTAACAATACAAACAGTAACAGACCTGTTGAAAGCTGAAGTGACAAAAATGCA